>NW_026887471.1:0-8702 GCF_032173495.1 Musca vetustissima
CCACAGTATTCATCTGAACTCCACTTCAACGCGTTACAAAGACCATGGTGAAAAAACATTCGGAACGTTTTGAACAAATCGTCCGTGTTACGAGATTTTGTGCCGACATTTGTGGTGCTGATGTTTTTGATGAAAACTATCGTGTTAATATTCGAACCATATTTGTCATATCAATAATTGGATCATCCTTTATATTTCTTGGCTATACCATGGTCGTTGGCTATATAAAAGAAGGAGATTGGACAATTATTGTCCAAGTGATATCGTTGGGTGGTGGAACCCTATTACAGGTAATGATACATTTTAACAGAAATTCGATTTTGATTTTCCAAGTTCCCCCCATTTCTATAGGGTCTTTGTACTTTTGTTATATACATAACCAATCAAAAACAATATCGTTTTCTTCTCAACGAATGTTATGATTTATACAAGAAATACGAACAAATGGATTCAGATTATCGTGTGTATCTGAACAAGGGCGTACGATTGCTGACCAATTTTATGAAATTATGTGCCTTCATCAATTTGATGTTAGTTCTGGGTATGAGTTCATTTACATTTCTCTATAATTTGATATTCAATGTGCAAGAAACAATTGTGTATGCATTTGTACCGGGGCTGGATATTGAAACCACATCTGGTTTTTGGATCACCAGTGGCATGCAGGTAATGTTTATAGCTGTGGGTGGATTCGGTTTATATTCGGGTGATATGGCCGTATTGACACCGATTTCTCAAATACCCACATTTCGAGGTATATTGCAGTGTAAATTTCGTGAAATTAATGATCTACTGAATGATGACTATGAGACGGAGAGGGAAAGGACACTGAAGACAATGGCTGCCTTAAGGGGTATTTTACAATTTCATCAGAAATATTTAATGTGAGTAGCAAGAAGGTTTTCGAAGCATAACCTTTCTACCAGTATCGGAAAATAACAATTTTAAATAGATTCCTCAAGACCAGTCGAGAAGTCACCTATTGGAGTGTCCTGGCCAAGGTTGGTACTTGCTTTATAGGCATTGTATGTGCCCTATTCTGTGTACTGTTGGGTTCCTGGCCAGCTGGTTATATTTATTTGCTTTACTGCTTTGTAATGATGCAAGTTTTTTGTGCCATGGGTACTTTGGTCGATATTACGGTAAGTTCTGTTTCAGATTTCAATAAATAATAGCATGCGGTTTTTAATATTTTTTATTCTCATCCCAAGTAGAATGAAGAATTTATACAATCATGTTACAGTGATGTTCGTTGGTATGAGCTATCGATTAAGGAGAAGAAAATGTTGCACATTATGTTGCTGATGGCCCAGAATACCCAAGGTTTGTCTGTGGGATCCATAATGCCGCTGTCAATGAATACCGGCCTGCAAATCACCAAAACCATTTATTCGCTAACAATGTTGTTATTGAATTTTGTTTAAAAAAATATGCTTAACAAATTAAGAAAGCTATAGAATTTAATAAAATATTTTATCTAGCCTCACTTCTAAGGCATAAATTCGACAAATAATTTTTTTAGACTCCCTACTTTGGCATAGTTTTTTTTAACAATTGCTCCAGCTTTCCATCTAGGGCGTAGATTTTTAAAATATTTTTTCTAGCCTTCCATCTAAGGCGTAGAACTTTTAAATACTCTTTCTAGCCTTCCATCAAAGGCGTAGAACCTTTAAATAATTTTTCTAGCCTTCCATCTAAGGCGTAGATTTTTAAAATAATTTTTCTAGCCTTCTATCTAAGGCGTAGATTCTAAAAATAATTTTTCTAGCCTCCGATCTAAGGCGTAGATTTTTAAAATAACTTTTCTAGCCTTCAATCTAAGGCGTAGAACTTTTAAATAATTTTTCTAGCCTCCCAAAGAAGGCGTAGATTTTTTAAATAATTTTTCTAGCCTCCCAAAGAAGGCGTAGATTTTTTAAATAATTTTTCTAGCCTCCCAAAGAAGGCGTAGATTTTTTAAATAATTTTTCTAGCCTCCCAAAGAAGGCGTAGATTTTTTAAATAATTTTTCTAGCCTCCCAAAGAAGGCGTAGATTTTTTAAAAAAATTTTCTAGCCTCCCAAAGAAGGCGTAGATTTTTTAAATAATTTTTTGAGCCTCCCAAAGAAGGCGTAGATTTTTAAATAATTTTTCTAGCCTCCCAAAGAAGGCGTAGATTTTTTAAATAATTTTTCTAGCCTCCCAAAGAAGGCGTAATTTTTTTTAAATAATTTTTCTAGCCTCCCAAAGAAGGCGTAAATTTTTTAAATAATTTTTCTAGCCTCCCAAAGAAGGCGTAAATTTTTTAAATAATTTTTCTAGCCTCCCAAAGAAGGCGTAGATTTTTTAAATAATTTTTCTAGCCTCCCAAAGAAGGCGTAGATTTTTTAAATAATTTTTCTACCCTCCCAAAGAAGGCGTAGATTTTTAAATAATTTTTTGAGCCTCCCAAAGAAGGCGTAGATTTTTAAATAATTTTGGAGCCTCCCAAAGAAGGCATAGATTTTTTAAATAATACTTTTTTAAGGTCCTGCTAAGGCGTAAATTTTTTAAATAATACTTTTTTAAGGTCCTTCTAAGGCGTAGATTTTTTAAATAATTTTTCTTGCCTCCCAAAGAAGGCGTAGATTTTTTAAATAATTTTTCTTGCCTCCCAAAGAAGGCTTTTTTAAATAATTTTTCTAGCCTCCCAAAGAAGGCGTAGATTTTTTAAATAATTTTTCTAGTCTCCCAAAGAAGGCGTAGATTTTTTAAATAATTTTTCTAGCCTCCCAAAGAAGGCGTAGATTTTTTAAATAATTTGTTGAGCCTCACTTGTACTCTTGGGACTGCTAGTCCTTGATATTTCTAATTTTTTCAGCGGTTGCAAAATTTTTTTGGCGCGTAAAATCTTTGCAGTTTCTCATCGCGACCAGGTGTTCCAGTTCCCTCTAAAACACCTTCTTAGAAAAAATCGTTTCAATTACTTTTCAATGGTCTCCGCGTTTCAGTTGTCAATGGAAAACAATTGTCATTCAAGAACTTTTGTAAAGTGTGAAAACAAAAGATTTGCTAAGAGACCTCCTTGGAAAAGGCGGCTTAAACTAAAATTGAATGAACGATGAATTTTCACGGATTCCATGAAATGGCCATAAAACTCTCAAAGCCCCTTCAGGCAAATTTAGTAACAGCTGCTAAAAGTTAGGCAGTCAATTTTTACACATGCTGTGCTATTATTGCAATAGAAGACGATATTTATTGATTCTCAAGCCTTAACTAACAAATTACGGAAGGTTGTCAATGACAACACTGGTCATTGAAGAACATTTAAGTATCAAGACAATGGACTACAAGGAGGTACTTCATGAAAAGATCTTCAAAAATAAAATTGAATGAATTTTAAATGACAATTTCATGGTTGCCGAAAAAGTGGTATAACGCGGTACAATACACTTCACTAAGCCATTGAGAAAGGTGAAATATTTTCGCGCAGGTAGGGAAATCTTAGTAACCGTTGTTAAGTTAATCCGTCGAGCTCTTATGTTGATACTTCTGCCTTGGTTTAATTTTATGAGTTGAGTGAGCGTGAAATGCCGCTATTCTATTGATACTTGATACAAATGCACTTGAAACCAGTAAGGAAAATTCAAAAGTCGGACGAGGCCGACTATATGATACCCTTCACCACTTTGGATACATGCAAGACATGTTAATATCTACAATATCCTGTAGATAAAAAAGACATAGAATCTTTGGAGGACCATTGAGATGGAATCGGAAAAACGAAAAAATATATATAAGACCTATATCAAAATCTGAACCGATTCCAACAAACCTTGTCAAGCATCATTTTTCCCAATAGCATTTGCTATGCAAAATTTTACACAATCAGACAAATATTGGGAGTGTATCATTCACAAAAAATCGGACGAAACTATATATAGTAGCTATATCTAAATCTGAACCGATTTAAAAAAAAACTTCTCAGACATCAGTTTGCACCTAATTCAGTACTCTGTGCAGAATTTTGTCCCAATCGGAAAAAATTGGGAGTTTGGCGCATCATTCACAAAAAATCGGACGACTCTATATATGGGAGCTATATCTAAATCTGAACCGATTCCAATAAAACTCCTCACACATAGGCATGGACTTGATTCAGTACGCTGTGCAATATTTTGTCCCAATCGGACAAATATTGGGAGTTTGGTGCATCATTCACATAAAATCGGACAAAGTGTACACGGGAGCTATATTTAAATCTTAACCGATTTTCCCCAATTTCAATAGGGTTCGTCCTTGGGCCAAATTTCATCCAAATCGGATCATAAATGCATAACAAAAATACATGGACGAATGGACGGACGGACAGATGGACATGCGTAAATCGACTCAGAAAGTTATTCTATGCATATTCTCAAAAGGAACCATGGGTCTATCTCGATTCCTTTTGCCTGTTACATACATTTCTTTAAAAAATCTACGACTTGTGTAGGTCGATGACAAAATATTCTTTAAAAAATCTACGCCTTGTGTAGGTCGATGAAAAAATATCCTCTAAAAAAACTACGCCTTGTGTAGGTCCACGAAAAAATATTCTTTAAAAATCTATCAAAAATTGTGAAAAAGACTTAAGAAACATACTGGCCATTAAAGAACTCATATTGAATGAACCATTTTACCCATTCCACGAAATACACAATTGAACTCTTCACTGTGCCTACGAATCTGAATAGCTCTACGCCTTGTGTAGGTCGATGAAAAAATATTCTTTAAAAGATCTACGCCTTGTGTAGGTCGATGAAAAAATATTCTTTAAAAGATCTACGCCTTGTGTAGGTCGATGAAAAAATATCCTTTACAAAATCTACGCCTTGTGTAGGTCTTCTATAAAAAATCTACGCCTTGTGTAGGTCTTCTTTAAAAAATTTACGCCTTGTGTAGGTCTTCTTTAAAAAATCTACGCCTTGTGAATCCTTGAAAAAGGTCTTCTTTAAAAAATCTACGCCTTGTGTAGGTCGATGAAAAAATATTCTTTAAAAAATCTACGCCTTGTGTAGGTCGATGAAAAAATATTCTTTAAAAAATCTACGCCTTGTGTAGGTCGATGAAAAAATATTCTTTAAAAAATCTACGCCTTGTGTAGGTCGATGAAAAAATATTCTTTAAAAAATCTACGCCTTGTGTAGGTCGATGAAAAAATATTCTTTAAAAAATCTACGCCTTGTGTAGGTCGATGAAAAAATATTCTTTAAAAAATCTACGCCTTGTGTAGGTCGATGAAAAAATATTCTTTAAAAAATCTACGCCTTGTGTAGGTCGATGAAAAAATATTCTTTAAAAAATCTACGCCTTGTGTAGGTCGATGAAAAAATATTTTTAAAAAATCTACGCCTTGTGTGGGTCCATGAAAAAATATTTTTAAAAAATCTACGCCTTGTGTGGGTCCATGAAGAAATATTCTTTAAAAAATCTACGCCTTGTGTGGGTCCATGAAGAAATATTCTATAAAAAATCTACGCCTTGTGTGGGTCCATGAAAAAATATTCTTTAAAAAATCTACGCCTTGTGTGGGTCCATGAAAAAATCTTCTTTAAAAAATCTACGCCTTGTGTGGGTCCATGAAAAAATATTCTTTAAAAAATCTACGCCTTGTGTGTGTCCATGAAAAAATCTTCTTTAAAAAATCTACGCCTTGTGTGGGTCCATGAAAAAATATTCTTTAAAAAATCTACGCCTTGTGTGGCTCCATGAAAAAAATATTCTTTAAAAAATCTACGCCTTGTGTAGGTCGATGAAAAAATATTCTTTAAAAGATCTACGCCATGTGTAGGTCGATGAAAAAATATTCTTTAAAAGATCTACGCCTTGTGTAGGTCGATGAAAAAATATTCTTTAAAAGATCTACGCCTTGTGTAGGTCTTCTTTAAAAGATCTACGCCTTGTGTAGGTCGATGAAAAAATATTCTTTAAAAGATCTACGCCTTGTGTAGGTCGATGAAAAAATATTCTTTAAAAGATCTACGCCTTGTTTGGTCCTTTAAAAGATCTACGCCTTGTGTAGGTCGATGAAAAAATATTCTTTAAAAAATCTACGCCTTGTGTAGGTCTTCTTTAAAAAATCTACGCCTTGTGTAGGTCTTCTTTAAAAAATCTACGCCTTGTGTAGGTCGATGAAAAAATATTTTTTAAAAAATCTACGCCTTATGTAGGTCGATGAAAAAATATTCTTTAAAAAATCTACGCCTTGTATAGGTCCATGAAAAAATATTTTTAGAAAATGCCGATTTTTTTCAAGAATATCATATTAATCATACTTAAATATCGAAACCATTTAAGTAGCATAGAATATCAAATTGATTTCCAAATTCAACCATACCATTCCATAAGCAGACAATAAATATTACAAACCGTGGCAAATCAAATGAAACGAATTGTCCTTGAAATATTCCTAGTCCTCATTTCAAACATGCTGAGCAATTATTAAACAAAAGTGGAACTGTGGTTCGAAACAATACCACCTATGAATGATCACATATGAAATACCTCACCACCTTCACATTCAAAAGCAAATCCATTAACGATTTAAAAAGGATATTTAGTAATGAAATTAGTGACACTAAAAATTGTTGGCTGCGTTACACTCGTCACACTGATGGTGACAATAGGTGGACCCATGTATGTTCAACACTAGAGCTCTTTGTTACATGTGAGTGAAAGCGAGTCAGGACAAAACACCAATGAACATATGTTCGACGCAATTCATTGTGTGAATGATGGCTAAAAGGCTAAATAATGGTGGACAAAAGACCAATTCATTTTTTTGGCTATACCACTACTCTCTCTCCCGGCCCATTCAATTTCAAGTCTAGTCCTTTGTCAAGTGGTTTCAATGTGAAATTGTTTTTTGATTGTTGTTCGGTTTGAATTGAATTGGAAAAGTGTGTGACAGGGCTTAGACTGCGAGTGGATAATATTTCAGTAGTTGTTATTTTTTCAAAATGGTGTTTCCGTTATTGTTCCATAAAAAATATTACCAATGATTGGTCTTTTCTTTTTTGGAAAAAATCTGCTCTGTCTGTGCCGTTGAAGTAAATGTTGTCATTGTTTAATAAATTGCCTTATGTTTGTTCTTCATTTGTCACCATTTAGCTATGAAATTGCTCTCTAAATTGTCTTTAATTGTCAATAATGATGTACAATTAATAAATGTCCCCAAGAACAATAAGGACCTTACAAGAAATCCTAATTCTGGGAATAAAATTCTACTTCAAGAGGACATTATCAAATTATTAATATTTGAAAGGGAATATTTTTTCCAGGAACTACACAGACGTTAATAATTGTAACGATTTTTGTTTTCTTCATGGACCTATACTAGGCGTAGATTTTATAAAGAATAGTTTTTCATCGATCTATACAAGCCGTAATTTTGTTAAAGAATACTTTTTCAGACCTACACAAGGCGTAGATTTTATACAGCATATTTTTTCAAAACACCAACACAGCGTAGATTTTTTAAAGAATACTTTTTCAGACCTACACAAGACGTAGATTTTTTAAAGAATACTTTTTCATCAACCTACACAAGGCGTAGATTTTTTAAATAATATTTTTTCATCAACCTACACAAGGCGTAGATTTTTTAAAGAATATTTTTTCATGGACCTACACAAGGCGTATTTTTTTTGAAGAATATTTTTTCATCGACCTTCACAGAGCGTAGATTTTTTAAAGAATATTTTTTCATCGACCTACACAAGGCGTAGATTTTTTAAAGAATACTTTTTCATCAACCTACACAAGGCGTAGATTTTTTAAAGAATATTTTTTTCATCGACCTACACAAGGCGTAGATTTTTTAAAGAATACTTTTTCAGACCCACACAAGGTGTAGATTTTTTAAAGAATATTTTTCCATGGACATACACAAGTCGTAGATTTTTTAAAGTATATTTTTTCATGGACCTACACAAGGCGTAGTTTTTTTGAAGAATATTTTTTCATCGACCTTCACAGAGCGTAGATACACAAGGCGTGGATTTTTTAAAGAATATTTTTTCATCAACCATCACAAGGCGTGGATTTTTTAAAGAATATTTCTTCATCGACCATCACAAGGCGTGGATTTTTTAAAGAATATTTTTTCATCGACCTACACAGGGAGTAGATTTTTTAAAGAATGTTTTTTCATCGACCAACACAAGGCTTAGATTTTTTAAAGAATATTTTTTCATCGACCTACACAAGGTGTAGATTTTTTAAAGAATATTTTTTCATGGACCTACACAAGGCGTAGATTTTTTAAAGAATATTTTTTCATCGACTTACACAAAGCGTAATTTTGTTAAAGTATTTTTTTTTTCATGTTAAAGAATATTTTATTCCAGGATTTTTCCCTTCTTGGAAATTTTGTATAATGTTCAACTATTCGTATCTAATTCATGACTATTTAGAGAATAATGACCAGTAAACATAGGGTTATTTATGGAACAATAAACCAGGCCTACTAAAAAATCAATTGAACAAAAGAGAAGATCACAAAAATATGTATTTCTCGAAAAAAATTGCAAACAAAAATATTCTATTGAATTAAAAAAAATCTTTTTATACAACAGCAGCCCTGTTGATTTTTTATTCTCCAAAAGTTCTCTTTTCAGTATGAACCAAACAAAAAAGCAATACAAATCCTTATTCATTTCAAACTGAACACCAATCAAATAACAATTTCAACATTGAAACCA
>NW_026887472.1:0-86833 GCF_032173495.1 Musca vetustissima
AAAATATATTTTTCCACAACCATCCAATGCGTGGATTTATTAAAGAATATTTTTTCAAGGACCTTTCAAGACGTGGATTTGTTAAAGAATATTTTTCAAGAATATTTTTTCAGGGACTACAAAAGGCGTGGATTTTTTAAAGAATATTTTATAAGACCTAGAAAAGGCGTGGATTTTTTAAAGAATATTTTTTTAAGACCTAGAAAAGGCGTGGATTTTTTAAAGAATATTTTTTTAAGACCTAGAAAAGGCGTGGATTTTTTAACGAATATTTTTTTAAGACCTAGAAAAGGCGTGGATTTTTTAAAGAATATTTTTTAAGACCTAGAAAAGGCGTGGATTTTTTAAAGAATATTTTTATAAGACCTAGAAAAGGCGTGGATTTTTTAAAGAATATTTTTATAAGACCCAGAAAAGGCGTGTATTTTTTAAAGAATATTTTTTAAGACCTAGAAAAGGCGTGGATTTTTTAAAGAATATTTTTTTAAGACCTAGAAAAGGCGTGGATTTTTTAAAGAATATTTTTTTTAAGACCTAGAAAAGGCGTGGATTTTTTAAAGAATATTTTTTAAGACCTAGAAAAGGCGTGGATTTTTTAAAGAATTTTTTTTAGACCTGGAAAAGGCGTGGATTTTTTAAAGAATATATTTTTAAGACCTAGAAAAGGCGTGGATTTTTTAAAGAATATATTTTTAAGACCTAGAAAAGGCGTGGATTTTTTAAAGAATATTTTTTTAAGACCTAAAAAAGGCGTGGATTTTTTAAAGAATATTTTTTTAAGACCTAGAAAAGGCGTGGATTTTTTAACGAATATTTTTTAAGACCTAAAAGGCGTGGATTTTTTAACGAATATTTTTTAAGACCTAGAAAAGCCGTGGATTTTTTAAAGAATATTTTTTAAGACCTAGAAAAGCCGTGGATTTTTTAAAGAATATTTTTTTAAGACCTAGAAAAGCCGTGGATTTTTTAAAGAATATTTTTTTAAGACCTAGATTTTTTAAAGAATATTTTTTTAAGACCTAGAAAAGGCGTGGATTTTTTAAAGAATATTTTTTTAAGACCTAGAAAAGGCGTGGATTTTTTAAAGAATATTTTTTTAAGACCTAGAAAAGGCGTGGATTTTTTAAAGAATTTTTTTCCGTATTTTTTAAAGAAATATTTTTTCAGGGACTACCAGAAGGCGTGGATTTTTTAAAGAATATTTTTTCTGGGTGTATTGCAAGGCGTGGATTTTTTAAAGAATATTTTTTCAGGGACTATCGCAAGGCGTGGATTTTTTAAAGAATATTTTTTCAAGGGTCATATGAGGATTGGATATTTTAAAGAATATTTACACCCTTCACCACACTGTGGTACAGGGTATTATGTTTTTGTGCATATGTTTGTAAAAGGCAAAAGGAAACGAGATAGACACTTGGTTCCTTTTGAGAATATGCATAGAATCACTCTTTAAGTCGATTTATGCATATCCGTTCGTCCGTCTGTGCACCAAAGGCCCATGTTAAATTGTAAATAAAGTACAGGTCGCATTTATGATCCAAATTGGATGAAATCGTGAAAATCGGTTCAGATTTAGATATAGCTCCCATATAAAACTTCGTCCGATTTTAGGTAGATTGTGTATTAAAGTCCCTATATATCCTTCGATTTGCACGACATTTGGCACAGCGTAATGAATAAGGCCTAGAATGATGTCTGCCAAGTTTCGTGAAAATCGGTTTAGATTTAGATATTCATATATATTTTATATAAGGTAGCTCCCATATAAAACTTATACCGATTTTAGGTAAATAGTCCTATATATACTTATGTAATCCCTTGAAATCTTTTGATTTGCACGAATTTTGGTACAGCGTACTGATCTAGAATGATGTGTGCAAAGTTTCGTGAAAATCGGTTTAGATTTAGATATAGCTCCCATATATATTTTCATCCGATTTTATGTATTTGGCTCACCAAAGTCTCTGAAAGTCATTCGATTTACACGAAATTCGGCACAGCGTACCGAATTAAGGCTAGAATGACTTGTGCAAAGTTTCGTGAAAATCGGTTCATATTTACATATAGCTCCTATTAGGGACGTACGCAGGCGGGCGGCCCTGGGGAGAAGTGGATATTTTAAAGAATATTTTTTTAAAGGGCCTTTCAAGGTGTGGACTTATTAATTAATATATTTCAAGGGCCCTTTAAGGCGTGGATTTATAAAAGACTATTTTTTCATCCAACATCCAAGACGCGGATTTATAAAAGACTATTTTTCAGCCAACATCCAAGACGTGGATTTATTAAAGAATATTTTTCAACGGTCCTTCAAGACGTAGATTTATTAATATATTATATATTTATTAAGGATTTAGAATTTATTAGGAATGTGATCGTAAATATAATGTCATATCCTTAACTGCAATATTTTACCTTATTACCATTCTATGAGAATTCCATATCTGAATACCAAAAAAGCAGCCATGCACTCACCTGCAAAGAAAGAAAACAAAAAAAAAAAACAAAAATGTTACGATTATTAATCAAAACAATATAAAATGTTTATTGTTGTTGCTGTTGATTGTTTACAACACAACATTACAAATTCTGAACATGTTCACCCATGAAGAGCACAATACACAACATCTTGGTGATATTCATTCATTAATCAAAATTAACATAAATGTCATGCAAAAGACATAAACATGTAGATTAGTTAAGAGTTGGATGTGCGTTCACACCAATTGTGTGTTTAAAGCGAACTACTAATAGTGAAGATTATGCGTTTAATTAAAATAAAAAAAAAAACAACCACTGAACAATCAACATTATCTCATAGATCAGGAGGAGAAAAAAAACTCACTCAACCATAGAGAATTTACAAATTAATTAAAAAATTAAAAATGAAATGCTTTAGTTAGTTCTGCTTAATTAATACAAGGAATTTTGGTAGGGTTCATCACCTTAACAGTAGAGAGGTAAACGCACTATATTATGTATGTGTCTTAAGTCTTTTGTTTGTTTGGTTAAAGCCATTAATTTTGCTATTAACTTTGTTTTAATTGTATTTGATATATTTTTGTTTGTTATCTAAACTGTAATCTGTTTCATTTTAAATTGCTCTCAAATTTCATTCGGCAATCTTTTTAATTTAGTTATTTTATCAGCATGAGTAATCTTTATGGACCAATATTTGGGGCATAGACATTGAGATCACATCTACATCAAGTTCCTGTTTTTGGGTTTTTTCCAAAGAATATTGTTTAAACGACCATGGATTTTTTAAAAAATATTTTTTCAGGGACTTTAAGAGGAGTGGATTTTTTTTTAAATTATTCTTTAGAGGACTAAAACAGGCGTGGATATTTTATAGACTAATTTTTCAGGGACTAATAGAGGTGTGGATATTTTAAAGAATAATTTCTCAGAGACTAAAAGAGGCGATTTTAATTTTTTCAAATTTTTCAATGGGCTCGTAAATCAATACCAATGCTTGTTAAGGTTTGTAGCTTTGCACATATATAATTGAAGATTTAAAAGAGAAGAAAAATAATTTACAAAAAAATGTTGTTGTTGTTTTTTGTAATTAAAGAAAAGTCCTTATTTTTATGGCGGGCATGATAACTCCTAACTGGAACATCGGAATTCGAAAATTCCAACGGTGTTAGAAAGAGTACATGCCTGGCTCTCGTATGAACTAGGATTATTGACCTCGCTCTAAAATTAACAAAATAGCGGACCTGTGAAAAATTATTTTTGGAAAATCCCAATTTTTGACCAAAACCCAATTTAAAAAATAAGGAAGATCTTTACCGATTGGCTTTATCCTAGTTAATATGATAGCTATACACTCACAGAGAAATGTGTAAAAATTTGGAATCGATTGGGTTATTAGTTATTGAGTTATCGTGCCCGCCATTCGCAATAGAGAAAAACGCGTATAAAGTTTGAGAATCCCTTTAGCCGTCACTTGATGCTGACACAATAAATCGGCTATATCTTCAAGAGTTCTGGAGATTTTCACTTGAAATTTTGTAGGGACAAAATTAAATCAAAAAAATTTTGACCCCGAGAATGGGGGGTCCCCTTAAGTATACCGATCGTCATATCTCGACTAGCTGAGTCGATCTAGACATGTGTGTCAGTCCGTCCGTCTGTCCATAATTTAAGTAAAAATTTATGTAGGATGGGTTCCTGCCAATGAAGACCCCTATTGTTTTTGGTAAAGATCGGTTAATATTTAGGGGATGAAATGGACCAAATACTTGATTTTTTCCGTTTTTCTGGTCGCTCCAGAGGCCGCAATTATGATCCAAACATCGCGAATTTTTACATAGAGAAGGGGATCAGCCAAAGAATAAGCATGCCTGTTTTGATAAGGATCGGTCAATATTTAGCGGGTCAAATGGACCTCTGAAAGACATAGACCCGAAAAGTTGTTGGTACATCCAAGGCAGTGGTTGACCTTTAAATTGATACCAATTATATGGTCGTATGTACTCAGATGTGGGAGTTACGCTTAAATATTTACAGGTGCTTATGTATTCAGATATTATTTAATAACCCTTTAGCACACTAGAGGGCGGAAATATAGCGCTGAACGCTTTAAAATGTTTCATGAAGTTCCAGTTATGGTCAAGGATAACGCTTACAATTTTCAGTGACGATCAGATAATTATAATGTGATGAAGTGGAAGTAAAACTTAATTTTTTTTTTCGAGTCGATCTATAGGATCCAATGGTAATAAAAAGATCACAGCACAAGGGAAGGGAATCTGGAGAAGTCATTAGAAGGGCTGTACTGAACATTAGTAATAATTGTCGGTCTCTAGTTGGTCCAGATGATTCAAAAATCGCGAAATATTGCCCAAGTTCAAAATATAGAACCACAGAAAGTTAGATTTTCGTGGAAGTTGTGTATGGTATTATATGGTCGGCCACGTCCGACTATACTACTCCGATCACTGGGTTTATTTTATGAATGCTTTTTTTAAGAGCTTTTCAGACCTTTTTATAGAACTCTCCAATAGAATATTTGAACGAAACCCGCATATTTTTATAAATTTCTTAAAAAATCCAAATGATTTTAGACGAAAATATTCACAGAAACAATCGATTTAAAAAGTCGGTATTTTGACTACCCTTATAACTTCATCTTCTTCACACTATGGTCCAAAATAAATATAAATATTTACTTGTCAGTTCATTAATAATAATAATATTTTTCATATAATCACCAATCAGTTCGCCATCTCTTCAATAGTTCAACATATCAGTGGTTCATCAGTTCACGGAACATTTACAATCACCGAAGGTTCAACATTTCACGAATGATTTTGCAGATCTTTAAAGATTCACTAATTTGTCATTAATTGGTTTACTGGCCACTAAATGTTTAGGAGCTCCTATCAGTTCATTAATGACTTAATATCTTCCCAATAACCATTTCACTGACTGTTTATTTCAATGAACTAAAAATTTTTCAATTCTTCACAGTATAGTAAAAAATTTGAAAGTTCTCTCAAGAGCTCACACACGCTTTCAAAGCTCAAAAAATGGGGTTTCAGTTCCTCAATAGATCAAATAGATAGATAGATCAGTGATTCATATGCTCAAACAACCTGTTCACGTTAGGTTCACCAGTTCAATGAAAGGGACTAGTTACCAAAAGGCGTATCAATTTCACCAGCTTGCCAACGGTTTATTAGCTCACACAGGGCTGTCGGAGGCTTACCAATTATTTAAAAGTTCACTTTAGGTCCTAAATTGGGCACTTATTCATCTATTGTTCGTCATCCCCCTCTAATCCTCTTTCGGTAAATGGTTCACCAACTATTCCATTTAGTGAACTACCAACTCATCAAATAGACATCGCTTCTCGAAAGATTTACCAGCTATCTAGAGATTCGCCAGCACACAAAAGATCGTAAATAGTTCAACAGAACCGCAATTATTTTCCGACCGATCACAAAGGTTTTACCAGCTATCTAAAGGTTCACTAGCTCACCAAAGGAAATATAAGACATTTCACTAGCTTGCCATTAACCAAGCCCTTAAATAAAACTAATTTACATAGCTCAAATTTCCTCATAAAAGACACGCCAAATTATTTTTGGATTACCAGGTCGAAAAAATCTTGAATCTTTCTCCCAAGTGTTTACCAAACTTATGTGAAGGTTCACTATCTCACAAACGAATCAATCAATAATACAAACCATTCTCAAGCTGAGTAATGCATCAGTAGCTCATTATTACCGCTAATGTTTGCAAATCTGGATTTTATACCAACATTACTTCATCATCAATGCGTCATAATTTTTTTGCATAATTGTTTCATTTAGCTACCACATCAATAGTGACAGAAAATAATTAGCAACAACATCAAGAAAAACAAGGCTAACAGAATTCTTCGGTATTCTTCTCATCACTCGGGCAATAAAAGAAAAATCGCCAATGCTCCCCGCCAAACAAAAAAACCCTGCCTACTACATCCAATAATAAGACAAAACCGACTAGTCAAGATCTCATTAGCAGTTCATTTATAATAAATATATCCTCGTAAAGCGAACACAACAACAAAAACATTCCTGTCAAAGTCGAACACACAAACAAATAAAGTAAATGATGATAATAATAAAGATGATACTTGAAGAAATGAAAATAAAATTCCAAAACACCGAGGGGGGAATGGTCGGAACAGAATGAAAAAAAAATCAGCAACAACTTTAGAAAAAAACTTGTATGCCACAAATGATGATGAGGCTAGTTTGTTTGAAACTCCATGTTATTGTAGATGATGCTGTTGCTGCTCCTGATGGTGTTGACTTTAGCCATATGTCCACAGCTTTTAAAAGTTACCAAACAAACAAAAAACAGACAAACACTCTCCACACAGCCACATATCGAATTGGAAAATGGAATGCCTTAGCCAATTGAGAAGGAGGATGAGTCGATGATGGTGACTTCAAACATAGATGCGTAAGCAAATACGAGTATACAGCATTACATTTCCCTTTTTTGCATATTAAATAACCATGAAACTATGTGTGTTGTTTGTTGCCTTTCAAGTATGATCATACACATAGATATGTACACTACTGTTGGTGGTGTATTCAAGTGGGTTGGAGAAAATGGGGAATAGTCGTTTTTTAAGAATTATAAAATTTATTAAAAAAAAATCATTGTTCTCCGTTTATATTCCAGAGAATTCAGTTTTAATATTTAAGAATTATTCTTGTTTTATTCGAAATGGTTCACTGGCTCACAAAGGGTTTAATGGATTTTTAAAGAATATTTTTTCAATGACCATCTCAGACGCGGATTTTTTAAAGAATATTTTTCAATTACCATCTCAGACGTGGATTTTTTAAAGCTCGACATTTCATTTTTATCTTCAATGATTCACTGGCTCACAAAGGGTTCACTAGTTTCAATGAGTTTCTAAATATTCAAAGTTCAAAAGGCTGAAATATATTTCAAATGTATACTAATTGCTTTCGATGTTACTACAATTTTAAATACTCAAAATAATTTCACTTTTTCATAAAAAAAATACTCAAGATTTAAGCTTACAAATCGTTCACTAACTCACAATAGCTTACCAATGGTTCATCAGCTCACCAACATTTCACAAGTCCATTACCAAATGTTTATCATCACGACAAAAATTCTCCAGCCTCCACAGGGTTCACCAGCTCATTAGTGGTTCAAAGGCACCATAATGGTTCACTTATTGTCAAAATTCCTTCGTTCACAAGTTTATCAACGATTCAGAAGATTGGTTGGTGTCTCATCTATGGTTCACTATCTCAGATTAGCTTCTCAGCAATGGTTTAACAGTACACAAATTATTAAGATCTACCTAATGGTTCACTAGTTCACACATTTTTTTTATCAGTCAATAGTCCAAAGTTTCTCACAGGCACCCATGGCTCTTGAATAATTCGATAGCTCTCCGAATATATATTTCACATTCTCGCCAATGGTTCACATGCTCACGAAAAGTTCAACAGAATAATAATGTTTCGCCACTTTATCAAGGGTTCACCAGCTCCCGTAGCTCTTCTAAAATACAACAGTCCTCTGCGGGCCCATTCTAACACAGTAATAAATTTTGTTAATGATTCACTAAACTATAAATGACTGAATAGCTCTCACAATGTTCAAAAGTCAGCCATGGTTCATTAATTGATAAACAGCTTAAAGCCCGATTCAGCGACTTACCTAGAGTTCAGCAGTCGTTCAATATCCAAAGACTGATTCAAAATCTAACAACTGCGCCAAAATTTATAATCCGCAAATGATTCATAAACTCGTACGTTTTTCACTAACATCAGCAACATTCACCTTTCATCAATTTGTATCTGGCTCAGCAATGATTCACCAGCTCTCTCATGATTCATTAGTTCACTTTTGATTTAACAAGTTATCAATCGTTCAAAAGATCAACCAGTCGTTCAATTTCTTTACACAGATTCAAACTTTTCTCCAGATGTTAATGTTTCGCCACTTTATCAAGGGTTCACCAGCTCCCGTAGCTCTTCTAAAATACAACAGTCCTCTGCGGGCCCATTCTAACACAGTAATAAATTTTGTTAATGATTCACTAAAGTATAAATGACTGAATAGCTCTCACAATGTTCAAAAGTCAGCCATGGTTCAAAGTTCAGTTTACTCACTCACCTATTGCTAGAGTTGGGTCGTTCCGAAACGAACTAGTTCAAAGGAACTTTTCCGTACAGGAAAAATTGGAACGGACCTTTCGTTCTTTTAGGTTATTTTTCTCCAGTCATTCATTTTTACACCCCTACATTGATCGAATAAACTGACGTACACCAAGTAATTATTGAACTAAAAGGAACTATGAGACTTAATGAATACTTAAATTCCTTTAATGGAGCGAACCGAAAAAGTTACAAAAGGTTCAAGAAAGAGTTTTTATAACTCTACCAATATTTCTCTACTTCATCAGTGGTAGAGTCCACCAGCTCATCAGTGATTCATCAGCTGATCTCTGGTTCATTAACTTGACAATGGTTCCAATTGAATCAACGGCTCACAAATGGTCAGTGACTCCCAAATGACTCACGAACACACAAACTTTTCAACGAACTTTTGAACGTCTGGTGAACCATAAGTAGTTCAAAATCTCATGCTCACCTGCTCTCAGAAATGTTCACCGACCTTCTAATTATTCACTGCATCATTCAGGGGCTTAACTAGAGTTCACCAGTCGTTCAACATCTAAAGAATGCTGCAAAATTTAAATACTGCGCCAAAATTAATCACTCACTAAAGTCTAGAAAATTCAAAATTTTCCACTAATATCAGCAACATTAATTTTTCATAAATTTGCATTAGGTTCAGCAATTATTTAACAGCTCACATATGATTCACTAGTTCAAATTTCATTGACCAGATCATCATTGGTCCAAAAGATCAACCAGTCGTTCAATTTCTTTGAAGTTTTCTGCCGAAGTCCATCGTTCACAAATGGGTAATTGATCCCTTTACAGCAGAGGTTTAACTGTTCAACAGTTCACATATCAACCGATCCCTAGTTCACCAAAATGTTCACGAGCTCACACATGTTTCATCAGCTCAATAAATGTACGTCAGTTTATCAAAGACACAGAAGATTCCCCATTAGTTCATCAGCCCATCATAAGGTAAAATTTTCACCAACTCACTAATGATCCAACAATGGTTCATCTTGTGAACAATGGTTCACCAGCATAAAAATGCTACAACACCCCAACTATGTTTGACAAACTCGCCCAATATTCATCAGGTACGATTACGTATAACTACATTTCACTAGCTCATCAAAGATTCTAGATCACTACTGGTTCAGTAGCTCGCCTATGGTTCACTGGCTCACATATGGTTTCTTGCATTCTAACTGTTCATTAGTTTACGTAAAATGATCGTCAGTCTAAGAAGTTTCCAATTAGTTCACCAGTCCATCACAAGGCTGAATGTTCACCAACCCACTAATGATCACAATGGTTCATTATTCCACCACTTTAATGAACTAAAAGGTGCTAAAATGTTCTTCAACATCCGAAGTGTTCACTGACTCACTTACAGTTCACCAGCGTAGCTATGGTTCAAAGTCCTATTGAGATGAAATGTTCACTTATTTTATGAGTTCAAACTGAAATAGCTCACATGTTTCACTATTTCAAAAATGGCTCAACAAGGGTTCATTGGCTCCCAAATTTACCAAAGGGTTACTAGCTCATTCATTAAATCACCAATGGTTCATCCTGACCATGGCTCAGTTCATAACAGCCTCATTAGCTCACAAATGCTTTATTAACACCAAAAACTTCTCGACCCACCTTATGATAATTTCAACGTTGTTTAATATCCATTTGTCTACTAGTTTCCTGGTTGTTGTTTAGTTTTGGTAATTTCACTCAGATGTTGTTTTTGTTCATCATCTTCTTCTTCTTCTTCTTTTATTTTTTCCTTCATGCCTGAATGGTGAGTATTTGAAGACAATTCCATGTTCACATGTCCCTGGGCTAACTTTGTATGATTTTTATTAGTAAAAATTTTCTTCCTTCTTCTTCTCAGTCTGCTGCGTCTTATTTTCAAATTGATGTTGGGATCTCTTCGGTTTGTTGCTTGTTTTCTATATGTATTTGTTGTTGTTGTCGGTGTTATCCGTATTGTAGTGGTCACATAAAATCCTATAAATTATTTGAAGTTGTTTCTGTTGTTGTTGCTGTTGTTTTTAAAAAATTATATTTCAGCAGATAATTTCCGACGACTTATTTACAATGACAGTAAGATGAACAGAGGAGGAGAAAAAAAAACACAAAAACCAACATGAGGTAAGTCCAGATGGACAGACAGACAAATAAACATTGTCTACAAAACTAAAAAAACACATTTCGGATAAAAATGGCTTAAATGTTCATTGGCAAGGATGTTGAAAACAACAAGTTTTCGGTTTTTAGCCCTCCTCACCTCTCCGGCCATTGGCTGCTGCATTAAGCCTGTGTGGCGACAACCACTTTCGTCGTCTCTCTCGCTTAATGCGTAATTTTAAATTTAATGCGTACGTGTTGAGTTTTCCCCCTCTCATGTTGTTGTTTTTGCTGTCGTTGAAAAACTTTAGCTAATGAAATTATAGAAAATGATGTTATTAAAAAAATGTTGAAATTCTTCTTGGCGTATAATGAACGTGTAACTACTTGGGTGGCAAAAAAACATAACGTAAAAAATCTTGGCCAATAAAAACTTTTGACTGATCAATTAGCCAATGACAACAGGGAGAGATACATAGAGAACACTAATTGACATTTTTGTTGGCTGTTATCTTAGGGAAATAGTTTACTAGATTAGTCACTAGTTCATCGGCTCATTGGGTCTCAAAAGTTCAACAATGATTCAGTAGTTTCCTAAATTATTAAGCAACTTATTAAATGTTGTATAGTTCATCAATGGTTCAAATGATTGTCATACAAAATATATAATTCCAGCTTTCTAAATTATTAAGCAAATGGTTGTTTGGCTCACAAAGCGTTCAAATGAGATCAAAAATCAGTTTCACTAACATTTCAATATTTGCAAGTGATTTATAGTTCACATATCCAATGATTCACTAACTAAGCAATGATATATTTTAACTGCTGATACTAATAATTCTCCACGCTATCACTGTGTTATCATCAACATGCAAAGGATTTCACTGGCACATCATAGGATTACCAATTTACTAATACTTTTTTAAGAGTTCAACTATGGTTGAGTGGCTCCCAAATCGTTAACTAAACTTAGGTTCATAACCTCACCAATATTTCACAAGCTAATCACAGCTTCCCTAGCATATAAAATGTTTACTACATTGCCAAAGTCACCATAATGGTTCACTTAAATAAATTTGGTTGTTAGCTTGGGTAATATTTTCCTTGATTAGTAACAAGTTCATTAGTTCAACTTGGCTCAATATCTCAACAATGATTCGCCAGTAGTTCGCCATTGGTTTTAATACCTGTCCATAAAACCAAATATTTCAGCAGCTCTTTTAATGAACCCCCAGTTCTTTTCATGGTTCTGCAATAGTTCAAAAACTCTTGCATAGTTCACGAAACTCACTAATAACATACGCCAATGGTTCACCAGTTCATTAAATGTTACAGTCTCGACCAGATCATCTTTGGTTTAGAAGCTCACTAATGATTCAAAACTTTTCCGGCTTGCCACCAGATGACACTCTCAATGAATGGGCCACCATTGTCTAAGTGTACACCCAGTTCCTTCCATAATTCTGGAATAGTTCCCAAACTTTTGAAAAGTTCGCGAAACTCACTAATAACACACGTCAATGGTTCACCAGTTCATTAAATGTTAAAGTTTTCGACCAGATCAACTGTGTGCTACAAACTCTCTAATGGTTCACATGTTAGCTAAAATTTTACCGACTTGCCACCAGCTGGCACATTCATGAATGGTCTATCCGCATAACAATGTCTATAGGTCATCACCTTTCCACAGATATTATTTTTCAGATAAATGCTTCACTAGCTCTGTATTAGTTCATTATCTATCACTTCCATTATAGGTTCATTAATGGTTCGACAACATAAAAGTAACACCTATCTTATCAAACAATTTTATCTACTGTTTATGAGCTTCAACAGTTCAATAATGGTTCACAAAAGTTTTCCTACGTATATAAATCAAGAGCCACTCGCCAATTATTCATATATGGTTCATGAACATAGCAACAACTGGTAAAAATCACAGGGTGAATCTGGCTTTCCATAAATACTCGATTTCAGATAAATGTTTAACTAGCTCAGTATTAGTTAATTATCAATCAGCTCCAGTTTTGGTTCCTTAATGGTTCGCTAACATTAAAATCGGTCACAAATATGCCCACAGGTCATCAGGCAACCTAATTAAACTTTTTCAAAAAGTTTCAACAGCTGAATAATAGTTCACAAAAGCATCATTAAATGTTCCATCGTCTATAGTTCAATAGCTCAACTACGTTTCACTAGTTCAAATATGATTCATCCAAATACCAACATTTCAATAGACACAAGCCAAAAGGTCACAAGCTTAACAATGGTTCACCAACATAAATGTCTCAACACCACAACTATGATTGACAAACTCATTAAGATTAATCAGATTTTGTAGAGCTATATTTATCAATAAAAGTTCACTAGTTTATCAAAAGTTCACTAGATCTCCATTGGTTCACTAGCTCCCCTATGGTTCACTGGCTCATGATTTATCTGCATACTAACTGTTCACGAGCTCCCACATGTTTCATCAGTTCAATAAATGTTCGTCAATTTATCAAAGTCTCAGAAGTAGATGAAATATTCACCACCTCACTAATGCTTCAACAAAAGTTCACCTTGTGAACAATGGTTCACCATGTCACCACTTTAATGAACGGAAAAACATCTAAATTGATCTCAAGCATCCAAACAATCTGGAATTGTTCACTAGTTTCACAATGAAATGAAAAATAGCTCAGCAACGGTTCATCTTCTCACAATTTAGGAATTTATCAAAGCGTTATCAGATAATTCATGAAACATAGTGTGAAATAGAGATTCAGACAATCTGGTTCCTGCAGCGGTTCGATCATAGTTTTTTCCATAGTTTTTCAGTTGATAAAAGGTACAGCATCCTAAGTTTTTATCGACTCACTTGCAGTTCACCAGCGCAGCAATGGTTCACTATCTCATTTATTTGTTAGCTCACATATTGTTCACCCGTTCAACTATAGTGTGAAATAGAGATTCAGACAATCTGGTTCCTGCATTTTTTCGTCCTTATCCACAAATGAACATTTATTTCCATAGTTCCTTTTATTTGAATCATCCAATGTACACCGTCAATGAACGGGAAGGTCTAGGATTACAAGGAACTAGGCGAACGAGAATAAAAGAAGTGAACGGCTGGATCAAAAGGAACTATATACACGAAAGAATCGGACCAAGTATCAATTGTTCCTTTTACGGAATAGTTCAGAAGAACTAGTTCCTTCCAGAATGATCAAAGCTAGTTGAATAAAGTCAGTGGTTCAAAAGAAGACCTAGATAAACGACGGGAACAAAAGGAAGTAGGAGAATGAGAACAAAAATAAGCAATTGGAGCAAAAGTAACTATATAAAGGAAATAATCGGTTCTAGTGCAGATCGTTCTTTTACGGAATAGTTAATTCGAACTAGTTCATTCCGGAACGTCCAAACTCTAGTAAAATAATATCAAGATCTAGATGAATGTTTGGATCGAAAGGAACTAAGTGGGTGAGAGCAAATTTGAACTATTGAAGCAAACGGAACTAGATATACGAAAGAATAGGACCTAGCGCTGATAATTTAAAATAACATTAAGATTCACGATAGAACCAAGGTTTCACCAGCTCACTTTTAGAAGCTATATTGGCTAGTTAGGACTATATTTAGTAAAATGACATCAATGTTTCATCAAAAATCAAATGTTTCACCAGTCCACTTTAAGCAGCTCTATTGAATTGTTAGGAACTTATTTTTTAACGACTGTAAAAATTTCAAAATAGTTTTTAAGTTATATATATATTTCTTATAACCCCATTTTATTTTTCCCCGTTACACCTTACCTTTTAATCGTCAGAAAAATTGTCTGCAGCAGGATATTAAATAAAAAAATGGAATGTTGTTTTATATCGATAATATTGCACTTAAAAGCTTTTAGCCTGAACGTAATTCCCATCATAATTATCGACATCATTATGACAGGTATGATCAACAGCCACCATCAATGGCATCAACATTATTGGCAATATTCGAGGGGTAACCTTGTGTTCATTTATGTAGGGGTTGATTACTTTACAGTGCAGTTTTCAGCTGTTCTGAGAGAGTGTGTATATAGGTTTTATGAGTGTCTTGATTATTTTTATTAAAAACATATATAATGTGCGAGTGTTTTGGCAAGAAGAAACTCAACACAGTGGCCCTCAACTAATAAAAAGGAAACTGGCAACACATTTATAATAATCTGGCGCATATCAAAACTGTAACGCCTCTCTCATTGGAGCTAAAGTAAAAAACTAAAAAAAAAAATAACACACTAACCAAAAGATGATGGTTGGTTGTGGTGCTTAAAGTTCAAAATATTTGCTAAAATTAAAATAAAGTGGAAGCGAAAATGATGGCATTCAATATGGCCAGCCCTGTGCAGAAGCCAATAAACTTGCATGTAAACTGGAAGCAGTCAGTTACCCTGTGAGCTACCTTAAATGTGAACAGAAAAGTGATTAAACATTTCGCAAATGTTATCACAAACTAGAGATTTTTAATTTTGCGGTGATGACGAGAACAATTCTAAAGCAATATTGATTGGCATCAGTCACACACACACTCTGTCTCTCTTGCGCTCTACTAGCCACTCTTGAAGTAATTGCAAGAGCTTTACTTTTTTCATTTTATACTAATTAGTAACCGGCTAGTGCCGGTAGATAATTTTCATGATAAAATGAAATATTAATGGTTTTTGTAATGGAATTTAATCTTTAAATTGAAATCCAGTGGCAAAATTAACGATGAAATAATTGATGTGTGTAGACATCATGTAACAGCAAGTTTGTGTTCTAAGTCTTTTGTTTTCACAGTATGCTTCACTGGGTTGATGAAATGGTGAACAATTTTTATGGTAGGGAAACGTAGATTGTAAAAAGTAGTTCTGGTGAACTATTGGGTAGCAGGTAATTCAGAGGTGAACTGATACACCATAGGTGAGCTGTTGAACTATGCTGAGGAACCATAGTTCAACTTATGAGCCATATGGGAACTGATGAACCATTACTGAACTAATAAACCATAATTGAACTAATGGACTATGTTTTAGCTAATGAACACTTTATGGGATAATTATCTGTAGGCAATGTGGTGAACCGTAGGTGAATTTAATTGAACTGTGTAATTGAAATATATACGAGTTATTCAAACATGATGGAACTAGTGAACCATAACTGCAATAATGAACCATTAGTTAACCGTGGGTGAATTTATTTGAACTGTGTAATTGAAATATAGACGAGTTATCCAAACATGTTGGAACTAGTGAACCATAACTGTGATAATGAACCATTATTGTGCGAGGGAGACGTAGGTAAGTCTTCAAATTATAGTTGCATTTATAAACCATTGCTCAGGTGTTGAACCATAGCTGAACTGGTGAATCATATGTGAGCTGGTGAACTATTGCTTGGTCATTGATTCTTGGGTGTGCAACTGAACTTTTTGTGAGCTAGTGACCTCCATGATACGTACTGAACAATTAGCGTACTGGTGAAGCATTTTAATGAGTATGAACTAAAATAGAACTTATAAACGCATATCGGAATTTATAAATTCATTTTAAGCTAATACTGTTCTGTGGGCAATTCTGAGCTGATTTTCCATATCGGAACAGTTGCTGAACGAGTTAATAAAACATGTAGGAACTAGTGTACCAAAGTTGTAAAAATTAACCATTATTGTGCGAGTGAGGGATAGTTAAAACTTCGAATTATTGTTCCATTTATAAACAATTGGTGAGCTGTTGAAGCATAGGTGAACTGGTTTATCATATGTGAGCTGGCGAACTATTGCTAAGCCATTGAATCTTTGGTGTGCAACTTAACTCTTTGCGAGCTAGTGATCTAAATGTTAGGTAGTGAACCATTAGCGTACTGGTGAAACATTATAAAGAGCGTGATCTAACATTGAACTTATAAACACATATGCGAACTTATAAATTGATTTTAATGTACTGCTGTTCTGTGAACAATTCTGAGCTGATATTCCATGTCGGAACACGTAAACATTGATGAGTTACTAAAGTATGTGGAACTAGTGAACCCTAGCTTTGTTTTTAAATCATTAGCGTGCGAATGAAGCATATGTAAAACTTCGAATTGTAGTTGCATTTATAAACCATTGGTGAGCTGTTGAACCATAGGTGACCTGGCGAATCATATATGAGCTGACGAACTATTGCTGAGCCATTGAATCGTTGGTGTGCAACTGAACTATTTAAGAGGTAGAAATTCACATTCGCGTAATGGTGAAGCATTTTAGAGAGTGTGAATTTAAGCTCTATTCTGTGAAAAATTCTGAAATGATTTTCCATATGAGAACAGGTAAACCATCGATAACTGGTGATATGTGACGAAACATTAATATGCGAATGATTTAAATCTGAGCCAATGAAACTATGTTCGTGCAAGTGAACTATTAGTGAGTTAGTGATCCATATGTTCATCACATTAACGTTCTAATGAAGCATATTTAAGGATGTGAACAAAAGATGAACATATAAACCTTGGAGGGTTTATAAAGTTGTAAGTTAATTTTAAGCTAGTGAACTAGTTTCATTATGTGAATAATATTGAGCAATATGTGAGCTGACGAACCACTATTGACGAGCAAGTGAACTACTTGTGAGCTAGTGATCTATTTATGAGCAGTTAATATATATTTGGTGAACGAACGAACGAACGACTGGAGCAAAGAGAACTAAATAGCAAAGAGAACTAAATAAACGAAATAAACGATCCTAGTTCCAATCGTTCCTGGTTCGGAATAGCTTCTTCTTGATAGCAATTTCGAAAATAGTTCACCTGAATATCCTTTAGCAAACTCGAGTTTGGCTTCTTTCGAAATGTTGCTGCTCAATCTGTCAATCAGTTTTGGGTTACATTCTCATCGGCAAATAATTAAGCTGTTAAATATTCGAATGTATTGTGTCGGGCTGGAGATTTTTGAACGTTTTGCAATATGATGATCTAATTGTCTTTATGGTACTATTTGCAAGCTGATAACGATAATAAATTTCTTAACTGGAGAACCTTCAACAAAGCAAAATGTTATACAATTTTCTACATTTTTCCCAAATATTAGCTTCAACGAAGCGACCAACATTTATATTCTTTTACTTTCAGTATTCCGTCTTTATTTTCCCATTTTTACATGTAAGCAAAATGAGAAATAATTTTTACTTCAACCCAAAAAACCACAAATCTAAGATCAATTACAAAAAGTGGAAACAATTTCCCCCAAACAAAAGCGTTAAGTGAAGCGATGAAAGGTACATTTACAACAACCAGCAACTGATAAGAAGAATATCAGGCCCCATTTTCAAAAGTTAATGGAAAAAAATAAAATTAAATGTAAAGCAATTTGCAATAATGAAAAGTTCATCATGATTTCACGGCCCAACTCCCGGTTGATGTTGTTGCAGAAAAAAACAAAAATAAAGAGGTATTTCATTCTCGCGTATTAATCATTGTTCTTAATCAATTATCTTTACCATCTTTAATTAATTTTATATTATTCTTTCTTTTATACGTATGTATACACATAGAATTTTGTTTATGGTGCAGCAGTAACCCGAACACTTTATGTAATTTCATACAGGTTGCAAAGAGTTTGCTTTGCATGTGTTGCATGTTTTAGGTATTGCCATCAAGTTCATGTTGCAAAACGACAACATGATTTTTTTTCATTTTATTTCTTCGCCAAGACCTTCGTTTCACCAATCAAAACAATTTTGAGTGTAGAAGCGAAGACATTGTTTAACACTTGGCTACCAACCAATTGCGGAACTTCTCAGCAATTGTTGGTGCTCTGAGAAAACGTAAGAAGAAGGAATTGGGAAGCTTCTCATGAAATAAAATTATGAAACGAGAATGGCACTAAGTGTTTGAAATCATAACTAACCATTGTGCTCATACACCTATACAGGTGTAAAATATTTTCTCTTCAAGTCGTTCAATATATTCTTCAGGGGAGAGTGAGTAATTATGGCTACCATTGTCACAAATTACACTAGGAAAATAATGTTATGACGGGATGATTAAAGTATTAGACATCACTGAAAATAGGACATTAAGTGAACACATGAATGACGAGGAAACCTTTGAACCACTTCAGAACTAATAATATTTTGAGCTTGTAAAAAAGTTACTAAGTTATTACGGAGAAGATTGCTGAAATTGGATTTTAATCACACGATAAACTCCATATTGTTATCGACCTAGTAAGCCCTTGAAGAACAATTAAAATATGGAATTAGTGAACCATTGCATAACTAGTTCACTGGTTCCGTTAGTGACTCGCACTGAACCACTGATGCGGTTTTACACCAATGGCGAACTAATTAACCCTATGCAATTATTTTAACAGGTTGGGTGAACTAGTACGGTTCATATTTGAGATTTTTAGCAATAATTCAATTGAGGAACTTATAAAAAAATACTTCGAATTTAATGTGGGGAACCAATTTCCCTCTGAGATCGTAAACATTTATCTTGTGATTCATTGCGGACCCAAAGAGGTATTTCCGAATCACCGTATCAATGATAAGCTGATGAATAGTTGATAGGATTTTGATTCTATGTTACTAGCTCAGTAATTGTAGCCCTGGGAAAGAGAAAATTTGCTGAGCTGGAAAACAAGTAATTGTCTGATGCACCAATAATAGCGGAATTTATTCACTGGTGCGATAATAAGCTTTTCAATCATTGAACAAGATCGGTAAGCAATTTAGAGTTGGGCAAACTCGTTCCGGATGCTGTTCTATCAGTTTCATTTCGTTCTGCAAAATTATTCAACGATAAGAATCAACGATGAGCCGATGATTGGTATGGTTTTGATTATAAGTTAATGGCTTAGTTCATTGATTCTGAACTACTACTGTACCATACCAACCTGTTCAATCACATTTGTTGAGCTGGTATATTCCACATCTAATTTAGAGAACAATTTTATATGCTTTGAGGACAGGTTCTTAATCTGAATAATTTGAGAATTGCTGATTAAACTTTTTAACTATTAGTGAACTGAGGGATCATAAGTGAACATTAAGCACTAATTGAACTAGTATAAATGGAATTATTTTTTTTACTTAAAACAAATGAGCCATTGATGCGCTGTCGAATGACATTTTATCACGCTTGGCGAGCAAGTGAACTATATGATGTGTTAAATTGAATAGTAAGGATTTAGACGTTGATTTTCAAAAATGAGAGTTCAGGAATGAACTAGTTCAAAGAATCTATCCCACAAAAACAAATTTTTGTCTATCTAGTCCCATTTGTTCCGATTATTCATTTTTGCTCTCGTTCACTTAATTGCTTTTTATCCAATCGTTTATTAAAATCTTCCTTGTCAGTGAGCGAATGTAAAATGTAAGATTGAACTAAAAGGAATTGTGGAACTAATATATGAATGACATTTTTACGGTGCAAACCAAAGTAGTAAATATTGGTATAATCAATAATTATTTTTATGCTTATGAATTAATTAAGAATTTGTTATTCGTTAGGACGACATAGCGGATTATTTATGGCAGGTAATCTGTGGAGAAAATTGTGCTGAAGGCCCATTGTGAACAAGGTTTGAGTTGCTGAACTCTTGAATAACTTAGCAGTATTTATCCGGATAGAATATTTTCAGTTATTTGATCCATTGGTGAGGAAGTTGTTGATTATGGTAAGCAATATGTGAGATATGATTGATCACCTTATTGCGCTACTGAATAGTTCCATGCTCATCTGAGTTTTAACTAATTTATAATCCATTAGAGAGCTAGGTATCTAAACAATTAAATATTTCTAAACATGGTTCATCTTTACAATGCTTTTCAAAGTTGTTTCATGTCGGAATGAACTAGATCATGAACTAGGTTCGTTTCCTCGAACCTTATTAACTTTTGAAACCATAATTAGATAAAATGAACCATCTGATTGCTGAAAATCCAATTTTTGAACAATGTTTGAGTTACTGAACTCTTAAAGCAATATTCACACCGATAGAACATTGTTGATCAGCGTAATATCACATATTACTTACGATTGATCACATTATTGTGCTAGTTACTCTTTACAATGCTTTTCAGAGTTGGTGCGTTTCGGAACGAACTAGTTCAAAGGGACAATTCTGCAAAGGAACAATCAGTACTATTTTCGGTTCATTCTCGAATCTAGTTCCTATTGCTCGTTAATTTTTGATCTCGTTCACCTAGTTCCTGTTGATCCCATCGTTCATCTAGACCGAATTAACTGGCGTTTGCCATTGAACGTACTAAATAAATGGCCTATCGGTACTATGCTCGGTTATTACGTTCATCTACTTCCTTTTGATCCAGTCTTTAATGTTTGCTCTCGCACACGTAGTTCATTTTGATCCCATCGTACATCTAGATCGAATTGACTGGAGTGTGCTAATGAACGAATTAAATACATGACATAGTTCCTTTTGTGGAGCGAAACGAAAACTATTGCACGGCTTCAGGAAAGAGATTATTCAACTGTAATGCTTGTGAACTATTGCGACAGCGACGGATGTATTGAAAGATGATCTGTATAACTTATATTGAACTTGTGTGCAAACAAGAGAACAGTAAAAAAGTAATCAAAACAAAATTTTGAAAATCGAAGTAAAGGTGCTGGAGAAATATTGCTGAAATTGTTTACCTTTAAATTACTTCAAGTGAACTGGAAAATAATTCAACAGCAGATTACAAAATGTTAAGTCCAAGTAAAGACTATGAAGTGAACTAGGGAATTTAAATTACAGTATTTTAAAATTCTTCTTTTTACGTACAAATAATAAGTTTGAAGATATTTTCAAACCTCTGGGGGACTTGAAGCACATTTGCATCAAATTTTAAATCATGATTAACGACATATTGCGTCATTTATTTCTAAAACCGGCATATATTAGCCTCATTTACCATAAACAAATAATTTACTAGGTGAACCAGTAGTGAACTAGAGAAACCTAATTGAGTTAATGTTGAAAACGATTTGTAAATTGATTTAAGAATTAGTGACCTACTGAACCACGTTTGGTGTAAATGGGCGAATTACTTGTTGAACTGGACATGAGTAGTTGAAGAATTGAACCAGTGGTGAACTAGTAATTCCTGAGTGAGCAAGTGAACCATTGCTGATGATGCGCATCGTAAGAAAATGCGCCCACGAATTCAGTATTTTTATAAAATTAAAATGTTTTAAAATTTTTTTGAGTGTACATCTTTAGCACGAACACTCACACAACGAATTTATTTAAAACAAACCTGTTGAAGGCAGTTCCTTTTGTTTTACTCTGTTTTTCTTTAAAATGGTGGTAGTGTCCATTTTATTTTTTTTTTTATTTAGTTGCAGAATCTATTTTTTCTTTTTGCCAACAAGAAAACTACAACTTCACTAACATTGTATCTTATATACTACATACCAATATCAAAGCACAAAAATATATCCCTGTTTGAGTACATTTGTGTGTATGTAACATTGTCGTTTGGAGCTTAATGCCTAAACTATGAAGATGATCTTATCGTCATAGTTATGGGAAATTACTTCAGTCTTATCGCCTTCTTTCTTCTGCTTCTTTTATGGCTGATATTCGGATAATGGTAGTTTTTGTAATTTTTTTTATTTTTATTGCCTTGGTAATCAAGTGCAATGTAGTTGAAGATGCAGTTTGCTAGTTGCAATCAAGAGGGTAGTCCGGTTAGAATACAAAGTTATTTGTAATTTTCTCTACATTTTAACGAGCTTTAATTTTTGTAAAAAAAAATTGGAGATAGATTTTGATAAATTGTTTTGCGATGTGCGTTCTGTGTGATAATACAGATAGTTGAGGGAGAAGGAAATATTGTGTAAAAGATGTAGAAATAGATCGATTTTTTAGGAATACTTTTTCAGGGATTACAAAAAGGTCCTACACAAGGCGTGGATTTTTTAAAGAATATTTTTTCAGGGGCCTACAAATGCTTGGATTTAAAAAAAATCATGGACCTACGCAAGGCGTGGATTTTTTAAAGAATATTTTTTCAGGGGCCTACAAATGCGTGGATTTAAAAAAATCATGGACCTACGCAAGGCTGGATTTTTTAAAGAATATTTTTTCAGGGACCATCCAGCAAGGCGTGGATTTTTTAAAGAATATTTTTTCAGGGACCATCCAGCAAGGCGTGGATTTTTTAAAGAATATTTTTTCAGGGACCATCCAGCAAGGCGTGGATTTTTTAAAGAATATTTTTTCAGGGACCATCCAGCATGGCGTGGATTTTTTGAAGAATATTTTTTCAGGGACCAATAAGAGGCGTGGATTTTTTAAAGAATATTTTTTCAGGGATCAACACAAGGCGTGGATTTTTTAAAGTATATTTTTTCAGGGATCTACACAAGGCGTGGATATATTAAAGAATATTTTTTTAAGGACCTATACAAGGCGTGGATATTTTAAAGAATATATTTTTAGAGGCCTATACAAGGCGTGGATATTTTAAAGAATATTTTTTAGGGACCTATACAAGGCGTGGATTTTTTAAAGAATATTTTTTCAGGGACCTATACAAGGCGTGTATTTTTAAAGAATATTTTTTCAGGGACCTATACAAGGCGTGGATTTTTAAAGAATATTTTTTCAGGGACCTATACAAGGCGTGGATTTTTTAAAGAATATTTTTTCAAGGACCAGCCAAGGCGTGGATATTTTAAAGAATATTTTTTCAAAGACCAGCCAAGGCGTGGATATTTTAAAGAATATTTTTTTAGAGACCTTCACAAGGCGTGGATTTTTTAAATAATATTTTTTTGGGGACCTTCACAAGGCGTGGATTTTTTAAATAATATATTTTGGGGACCTTCACAAGGCGTGGATTTTTTAAAGAATATTTTTTACGGACCTATACAAGGCGTGGATATTTTAAAGAATATTTTTTAGGGACCTATACAAGGCGTGGATATTTTAAAGAATATTTTTTAGGGACCTATACAAGGCGTGGATATTTTAAAGAATATTTTTTTAGAGACCTTCACAAGGCGTGGATTTTTTAAATAATATTTTTTTGGGGACCTTCACAAGGCGTGGATTTTTTAAAGAATATTTTTTAAGGACCTTCACAAGGCGTGGATTTTTTAAAGACTATTTTTTAAGGACCTTCACAAGGCGTGGATTTTTTAAAGAATATTTTTTTGGGGACCTTCACAAGGCCTGGATATATTAAAGAATATTTTTTTAGGGACCTATACAAGGCGTGGATATTTTAAAGAATATTTTTACAGACCTATACAGGGCGTGGATATATTAAAGAATATTTTTTTAGGGACCTATACAAGGCGTGGATATTTTAAAGAATATTTTTTCAGGGACCTATACAAGGCGTGGATATTTTAAAGAATATTTTTTAAGGACCTAAAAGGCGCGGATATTTTAAAGAATATTTTTTCAGGGATCAATACAAGGCGTGGATTTTTTAAAGAATATTTTTTCAAGGGTCCATACTGAGGCGTGGATATATTAAAGAATATTTTTTTAAGGGCCATACAAGGCGTGGATATTTTAAATAATATTTTTTCCGGGGCCTACACAAGGCGTGGATATTTTAAAGAATATTTTTTAGGGACCTATACAAGGCGTGGATATTTTAAAGAATATTTTTTAGGGACCTATACAAGGCGCGGATATTTTAAAGAATATTTTTTACGGACCTATACAAGGCGTGGATTTTTAAAGAATATTTTTTAGGGACCTATACAAGGCGTGGATTTTTTAAAGAATATTTTTTAGGGACCTATACAAGGCGTGGTTTTTTTAAAGAATATTTTTTAAAATGACCTTCACAAGGCGTGGATTTTTTAAAGAATATTTTTGAAAAGAGCCTCCTTCACAAGGCGTGGATTTTTTAAAGAATATTTTTGAAAAGAGCCTCCTTCACAAGGCGTGGATTTTTTAAAGAATATTTTTTTGGGGACCTTCACAAGGCCTGGATATATTAAAGAATATTTTTTTAGGGACCTATACAAGGCGTGGATATTTTAAAGAATATTTTTACAGACCTATACAGGGCGTGGATATATTAAAGAATATTTTTTTAGGGACCTATACAAGGCGTGGATATTTTAAAGAATATTTTTACAGACCTATACAAGGCGTGGATATATTAAAGAATATTTTTTTAGAGAACTATACAAGGCGTGGATATTTTAAAGAATATTTTTTTAGGGACCTATACAAGGCGTGTATAGTTTAAAGAATATTTTTTAGGGACCTATACAAGGCGTGGATATTTTAAAGAATATTTTTTTTAGAGAACTATACAAGGCGTGGATATTTTAAAGAATATTTTTTAGAGACCTACGCAAGGCAATAGAACCCCATAGGGTTAAATCAGTATACCAACCAAATTGTTGTTGTTTGATAGATCTGACGCTTATGTAACACCAAAGTACTTTACGATCAAACCTACACACTTATTTACAAGTGACACTTGTTCATGTTAAAAGTCTTTACTAGTTCATACTCGTCATAACCCAATGAGGTGTAACACGAAATAGATTTTTTCCGATTATTACAATGGGTGTTACAACTTATGCTACCAAAATCAGTAACTACTTCAGATTTCAAAGTCCAAAGTTTAAATTTGTTTCTCTATACATCTTATAATTAAATTTACCACATTTATTTGTTACATACAAACAATTGTAATTACACCACCTACATGCTTGGAACGGAATATTCTTTGATTACCAGCGATGCAGAGAGAGGGTTGTAATTACAATGTATCATTCGTCCGTTCCTCAATAATCTAGTTTTTTGTGGTTTGCCGTTTGCATGATCTCATGTATTTTGTACGCGATTTGTGATTGTTTTTTTTTCGAGCTTCTTAATTATGCACAAATTTGTTTTGAGACACAATGTCTGGCTGTAACCACGACGACCACCACCACTTCGATTGCAGGCAATTGTCTTAGGTTTTTGGTTTTGTTCAGTGATCTGGGGCGTTATGGTAAATTTTAAATTTTCATTTTGCAAATGATCTATATTTATTCTAATTATGGATAGATATCTATCATCTAATTAAATATTCAATATATTTAAGATTTCCATATCCACAGACATCCTGTCGATATTGTTTTTTTTTCATTAATTTTTTTTTGAGACACGTCAGAGAATTAGATTATAATTTTAAATAAGCAAAAATAATAAAAAAGAGAAATAGAGAAAAAAATTAATAATTATAGTAGGGAGGCCAGGATACACATTATATAATCATTTTATCCTATGAGAGTCAGGAATTTAAAACTGCAGTCAATTCCCAGTGAGAATCCGATGTGATGAAGGTTATCATATAGTCGGACCTGTCCGACTTTTTATCTTTCCTTACCAGATTTTGTTGCTTTTTTTCATAACTAATGCTAAAATCTCTTAATATTTATTTAGAGGTCCCATACAGACCCTATTGTTGCTAATGAGTGTTAATTGTTATTATGTAAAAGGTACACATATGTATGTAAATCTATTTAATATGCAGCTGTTTGCAAATAATAATCATCATGAAATATTGTTTGTCCAGACATGGTGTTCAAACAAAAAACGGCAAACTCTGGCGTCTGAAGGTCTTGTTGGTTTGCCGTTCCTACGATATGCTGAGGTTTTCGTTAGATGGTTGCAACGAAAAAGGTAATGGAAAATAGACTAACAACAATTATAGAAATATAGAGATTTATTTGTTTAGCACATTAAGTTACTTTGAGCGTACTGCACAATTATTGTTGTCTGTTATTCAAAAGAGAAGCAGGTGGTATGATGGCAAGGGGAATGGTGAGATCTGAGCATATATATATATATATATATATATTATACTCCTGGGGGAAGTAAAAAAATATCTTAGAGCAATTGTCAAAAAAATGCAGTACAGTTCGGTCGGGTACACTCCAGTATAGTAGACAAATATGAATTGACAAAAAATTGAAGATAAATCGGGAAGTATAATCTTCGATGAACTGGATATATTTTGTAGCTTTTAAAAATAACAATAACAGAAGTTAAAAAAAATATTTTTAGAACTTGAAAAAATATTTTTAAAACTCCAAAATGTTTTTTTAAATCCACGCCATAAATCCACGCCATGAAAAAAATGCTTTTAAAAATCCGCGCCTTGAAAAAATTGCTTTTAAAAATCCACGCCTTAAAAAAATTGCTTTTAAAAATCCACGCCTTGAAAAAATTGATTTTAAAAATCCACGCCTTGAAAAAATTGCTTTTAAAAATCAACGCCTTAAAAAAAATGCTTTTAAAAATCCGCGCCTTGAAAAAATTGCTTTTAAAAATCCGCAGCTTGAAAAAAATGCTTTTAAAAATCCATGCCTTGAAAAAAATGCTTTTAAAAATCAACGCCTTGAAAAAAAATGCTTTTAAAAATTCACGCCTTGAAAAAAAATGCTTTTAAAAATTCACGCCTTGAAAAACAATGCTTTTAAAAATCGGCGCCTTGAAAAAAATCCACGCCTTAAAAAAATGCTTTTAAAAATCCACGCCTTGAAAAAAAAATGCTTTTAAAAATCCATGCCTTGAAAAAATGCTTTTAAAAATCAACGCCTTGAAAAAAATGCTTTTAAAAATCGGCGCCTTGAAAAAAATGCTTTTAAAAATCGGCGCCTTGAAAAAAATGCTTTTAAAAATCGGCGCCTTGAAAAACAATGCTTTTAAAAATCAACGCCTTGAAAAACAATGCTTTTAAAAATCAACGCCTTGATAAAAAATGCTTTTAAAAATCCACGCCTTGAAAAAAATGCTTTTAAAAATCGGCGCCTTTAAAAAAATGCTTTAAAAAATCCACGCCTTGAAAAAAAAATGCTTTTAAAAATTCATGCCTTGAAAAAATGCTTTTAAAAATCAACGCCTTGAAAAAAAAATGCTTTTAAAAATCGGCGCCTTGAAAAACAATGCTTTTAAAAATCCACGCCTTGATAAAAAATTATTTTAAAAATCCACGCCTTGAAAAAAATGCTTTTAAAAATCGGCGCCTTGAAAAAAATGCTTTTAAAAATCCACGCCTTGAAAAAAATGCTTTTAAAAATCGGCGCCTTGAAAAAAATGCTTTTAAAAATCCACGCCTTGAAAAAAATGCTTTTAAAATCCACGCCTTGAAAAAAATGCTTTTAAAAATCCACGCCTTGAAAAAAATGCTTTTAAAAATCGGCGCCTTGAAAAAAATGCTTTTAAAAATCCACGCCTTGAAAAAAATGCTTTTAAAATCCACGCCTTGAAAAAAATGCTTTTAAAATCCACGCCTTGAAAAAAAATGATTTTAAAAATCCACGCCTTGAAAAAAATGCTTTTAAAATCCACGCCTTGAAAAAAATGATTTTAAAAATCCACGCCTTAAAAAAAAAAATGCTTTTAATAATCCATGCCTTGAAAAAAAATGCTTTTTAAAATCCACGCCTTGAAAATTTTTTTTTAAAAAACCACGCCTTGAAAAAATGCTTTTAAAAATCCACTCCTTAAAAAAATGCTTTTAAAAATCCACGCCTTGAAAAAAAAAATGCTTTTAAAAATCGGCGCCTTGAAAAACAATGCTTTTAAAAATCCACGCCTTGATAAAAAATGCTTTTAAAAATCCACGCCTTGAAAAAAATGCTTTTAAAAATCGGCGCCTTGAAAAAAATGCTTTTAAAAATCCACGCCTTGAAAAAAATGCTTTTAAAAATCGGCGCCTTGAAAAAAATGCTTTTAAAAATCCACGCCTTGAAAAAAATGCTTTTAAAATCCACGCCTTGAAAAAAATGCTTTTAAAATCCACGCCTTGAAAAAAAATGATTTTAAAAATCCACGCCTTGAAAAAAATGCTTTTAAAATCCACGCCTTGAAAAAAATGATTTTAAAAATCCACGCCTTAAAAAAAAAATGCTTTTAATAATCCATGCCTTGAAAAAAAATGCTTTTTAAAATCCACGCCTTGAAAATTTTTTTTTAAAAAACCACGCCTTGAAAAAATGCTTTTAAAAATCCACTCCTTAAAAAAATGCTTTTAAAAATCCACGCCTTGAAAGAAACATTTTTTAAATCCACGCCTTAAAAAAATATTTTTAAAACATCCAATCTTGAAAAAAAATGTTTTTAGTCCTTGGAAAAATATTTTTAAAACTCCAAACATATGTTTAGTCTATGTTTCTTTTTTTAATCCAAGCTTATGTTTGGTCCTTGATTTTTTTAAATTCTGCTTAGTCGGTCGATCACCAACACCGTCGTGCCTTTGTTTATTGAGTCCTTAAAATTCTTGAAATTGATGAGTAATTCCACCGAAACATCATCTTAACTCAAAGGTGAAATGATTCAATTTAGTTCCCGATTTGATTATGCAATATTTCAGGAAAATTATATGGTTAAATATTTTTGTGATCTCCATTAAACACAGAACTTTGAATACTAAGTTCTATCGATAGATGATATTTGAAAGGAAGAGAAATTAATAAAAAATTTACATGAATGATCTTCGCCCTAAAAAGGCATAAAAACGAAACTCAAAAAAATCAGCTTGAGCCCGGCTGGGATTTGAACCCTGGTTCCCATGGCATATGTTGATGTCCGGCGCCTTAGCGTTCTAAGCCACCTCCTTATCTTCCTAAGGTTGCTCAATATGCAGTTGCATATGCAGTTGAAGAAAAATATTGTAGTCAGTATGGAAAAAAGTCCGTCACTACAAGAAAAATCTGCACTGAAAAGGAATGTTCTGGTGTGATGCCAAATGTCCGAACCTTGACACGGTTGAATTTAATTGCCCAATATGCCTGATGAGCCGCTTAACCAACGGCGAAACGCGTCGCATAGTGGTGGGAATGTAGTATCTCCCTGGCTTTCCTTTTCATTGCCACTCCGATCAGGTAGCTCATCTCGAAAGAGAAATTAATAAAACATTTACATGAATGATCTTCGCCCTAAAAACGCATAAAAACAAAACTCAAAAAATTAATTCCTTTATATTGAGGACCTTTTGAGCTTTTCTACAAGTTAATATTTTAATTCGTCAAATAGGACGAGGCTTCACTGTACCCAAGTGAGTCATTATTAATTGCAAGCACTCACTGCTTTAATTATTATTCATATTGCTTCTAATGCACCGCCGCACACTCTATTGCTTTTCCGAACAATTTCATTTCATTTGACTGCTGCTCCTGCTGGTTGTTGGTGGTGGTTGACGGCCAAATGCTGTTATGATCTGTGTAAATATTTCGCGCATTTCAAGTGAATTGTTGCTGCAGCGATAACGGCTGCGACAACAATGGCAACAATGTCGTCTAAGAAAAAGAAAAATTGTTATATTATGGTAATTATGGCTGAAACGGGTTTTCGTGTCTTTCAAAACTGTTTTTTTGTTTTGTATTGGAAATGCGCATTTGACTTGGATTTTACACCATTTTACATGGTTGCTAATTTTTTTCATCTACATTAGAGAGGGGGGGTCCGAAGGTATGTTGAGGCTGGGAAGAGAATATTGCTCCATTATGGATAGGTAAATGTATATAATATGAGGTAACATTTGTAACTCATTAGCCTATAATTAGCACCCAATGCACTAAATATATTTCCTTTTCATTTGCAAAACTTCGATCATTAAGCACGACCCGAAGGAGAAAAACTAACTTAAAAATTGTTTCCAATATTTAAAGCATTTGTGCATGAATTCAACATCATTAGATACACATTTTTAAGTATTTCTCCAAGAAAATTGAAATATCCTTAAAAAGGACATTTTGTACTAATGTTTGATGCCTCTCAATCAATTTCATTTAAGTCTTCAAATACAAAATCCCGCCTTGTAGGGTATCCATCAAGTTTATGTACACCTTACTGTATCGCATTTCACAAAATGTAAAATATTGAAAATCCATTTTTCCCACTTTTCGTTTAAGGAAAATTGCCTCAAACCTGAAGACCGCTTGCGTAAATTATGTAACACATGTTGTGTCTTCCACCTCTTTCCCCCCATCAAGTCTCCTGATGTTTCTTTAAATGGCAAAATGACGTCGCGTTTGAAACATAATTTATCAAACAAATTTTTAACGCAGTTGATGATTTTTTTGTTCGTTTTTCATTTTTTGTCTGCAAGTTGCATTTTTCTTCTCACTTTAACGTAAATCATAAATTACCACCAACGTTGGAGTTTTGAAGGCAGTTCGTTGTGCTGGACTGGACATGGGAGAGTTTTGAATGCCTATGTCTGGTTATGTGTTACTCGGTGTGAATGAGTTTTTTTTTTTTGTGTTAAAGGAAATTGTAAAAATTTGTGCAATGGAAAATTATAAAAATATGATGAAAGGAAAGTAGGAGGTCAGGAGGAATCATACGACACCCTACACAATTTTATAAAGTGTGTTAATGTTTAATACACTATTATTGAAGTCTTCAAAATAAGTCTGGCCTTTCTGAATGGTTTCCGTGCATGTAAAAATATAAATATCCTTTGAAATCACCTATCGTATACGAATAATTTGGAGAAACTTGTACAAAAGCTTTAAAATATGTGATATAGTTCCTCCAATATCAGATATTTTAAAGCCTACAAAGTGGATAAAACATTCAAAACATTTATATTCCTTGAAAACATATTTTTAAAGATCTAGGCATAAGAATAGTCCTTGAAAAAAATATCTTTAAAAATCAACGCCTAAAAATATATTTTTAACAACCCACTACTTTTGATAGTTCTTGAAAAATTATTATTATATTATATACATAACACAGCGTCTATTATATAAAATCTTGGATCTTAGGGCTTATAAATTCCGTGAAGTCGGTCGATAACCAGCAACGTCGTGCCTTTGCTTATTGAGTCCTTAAAATTCTTGAAATTTATAAGAAATTCCATCGAAACATTATCTGATATTGGAGGAACTATGCTACAAAATGGTTAAAACATTCAAAACATCCCATGTGCAAAATGTCAAAGCTCTATCTCAAATATGGCTAACTCTGTCGTAATTTCAACAGACGAATAGAATCGAAATATAATTTTATTCTGATCATTTATATGACTTATGGGATCTCAAGTAAATATTTTGAGGTGTAGTAAACGGAATGCCAAATTTAATATACACTGTACCTTATGTCAGAGGGTATAAAAACGAATAGCTCTTATTATATTGGGGCTACTCCGTACTGTGGAAATTTTCAGAACATAATCAGAAAATGTTCAAGAGCTACATTAATGTCAACTACGAACATGGAGTATCGATATAACATTTCCTCAGATCTAGAATACTTTATGAGGTGTTCGTAAACAATGGAGGACTTACCATTTAGTTAAGGAACTTTTATTAGGCTTTCTTTTATTACCTCTTGGTTATGTAGTCTTTCAGGAACCTTTTAATAATGTACACCAAATATAAATTTCAGTTATTAGTAATGGGGATTTTTTCCTAAAATCTAAAAACCGCAAAACGTGGACCGATATTGATAACGCATGGTGGTGTGGTCCCATACTTTGTGGGGTAAAAACTGACAATTTCGAGTAACGAATATCCCCCATACTACTATGGTAGAATATCGGGACAATCCCAGCACACGGAACAAATCTGATAATTATTTTAATATAAAAAGTGGTATATGGGGACTTCCCCCAAAAAGGGGGGGCGAATATTTATAATTTTTGGTAGGGAGATTTGTTACCATATACAAAATACTAAATTACACGAATTCGGTTGAAACGCGCTCAAGAACCCATATAATATGTTTCAGGGTCTTCCATAGGCGTAGATTGTTTAAAAAATAGGTTTCAAAGGAAATCAGTGGAATAGATGTGCTAAAAATATATTTTAAGAGTTTCACCTGAGCAAATTTGTTAAAAAATATATGTAAGTCCATCTATGAGCATAGGTTTGTCAAAAATATTTTTTTAACAGGCTTCCATAGGCGTGCATTTTTTACAAAAAATTTTCAACGGGGATCTAAAAACAAAAAATATTTTTCAATGGTTTTCACGAGCGTGAATTCAAAAAAAATGTATATTTGTTAAGAACTTCTATGGGAGTGGATTTTTTTAAATTTTTAAGGGCTTCCATAAGTACGGATATAAAAAAATTATTTCTTAGAGTTTCCATAGTCGGATATAAAATATATGTTTAAAACCAGTGAGCGGAGCAGTATAGTCATTACACTGACATATTTTCCGAATATTACCAATATTCAGTGCAGTCCTTCTAATTACTTGTCCATATTCCCTTCACCGTTGTGATGTTCGGCTTATAATTGTAGCCTATAGATCGAATCGGAAAAAAAACACAAAGAAATAAGTTTTCGATCCACTTCATCCTAAAATTATTATCTGATCATCACTGAAAATTATAAGCGCTGTCCTTGACCATAACAGGAACCCCATGGAAAATCGATCAGCGTTATATTTCCGCCCTCTAGTGTGGTAAGGGTTACTATATAATATCTGAATACGTAAACACCTGTAAATGTTTACGTCTAACTCTCACATCCGAGTATATACGACAATATAATTGGCAACAATTTAAACGTCAACCACTCCTCTTGGATGTACTATCAACTTTTTGGATATACTATCAACTTCTATGTCCATCAGGAGTAAATATATACGCTATATAATACATATTTTGTAATTTTTCACACAAAAGACAGGGCCCATTTGACCCGCTAAATATTGACCGATCTTTATAAAAAAGACATGCTTATTCTTTGGCCCAATCCCCTTCTCCTTGTATAAATTCGAGATGTTTGGGCCATAACAGCGGCCTGTAGAGTGTCCAGAAAAAACGACAAAAATTAAGTATTTGGTCCATTTCATCCCCTAAACTTCAATAGGGGAAAACCCCATCCTACATGCTGCGGCCTGTGTTTACAAATTATAATGGACAGACGGACGGACGCACATGTCTAGATCGACTCAGTTAGTCGAGATATGACGATCGGTATACTTAAAGGTGGGCCTAGGACTAATATTTCGCGGCGTTACAAACTCTTGGGGCTGCACAAAGCTATAATACCCTGACAACATAGTTATGTAGGGTATAAATATTCCTGGGTTCTATAATTTTATATTTATTCGACTATTTCCAATGTACAACAAATTTTCTAGAGAAGGGTACCAAATAACAAGCAACGAAAATACAATTTAACAATCATTACTTATATGGTCATTATAGTGAATTAAAATTGTTGCTTTTTGCCAAAGTGTTGATGGAAAAAAAATGAAAATTGCTGAAAATGATACATGAGGATGGTAACAAGGAAAGTTTCACAACGACAGCAAGTGGTCAACAGTCAAATACAGACATACAAATTAATGATTACTTTATAAACTATAGAGGGAAAACAATTTTGTCGGCCATTAAAAATACATTAAAAGAGAGGAAAACAAGGGTCCAGATCATTTTTGTTATTAGATATGTATTTTAAATTTTATAAAAGAAAAAAATTAAATGCTTATAATGGATCCGCTTTCTTTTTTCTAAAAAAAATCCATATTTAATTAATTTCTAATCTCAACATTTATTTCCTTTGAATCAGCTCTTCTCCTCCAATTTTAACACTGATTTCCTTAATTAAGAAATAAATAATGAAGAAGTGGAAAAAATATGTTTTAAAAATGAGCCTAACACCCAAAGCTAAACATTTCAGACCATTAATAAGCATTTTTGTAGGCTTAGCAACGCCACTTGGTCAGCAGCTTGTTTTTTTTTCGAAGCCATAAAATGTGTATTTTTAAAAAATTAAAACAAATTTACATAAAATTGTTAACAAAATGTTCGACATTTGTAAAAGCTGGAAGAGAGATATATATTAAAGAAACAACAACAAACCAAGAAAGAAATAGTGAAATGGGGAGGGAGAGGAGGAAAACAACTTCTCTGGTAACCACTAAACTAGACAAAAGTTGTTTTTGTAATCATTTGTTTTAATGCTAACACTGAAAATAGTGTGTGTTTTTTCGTTTTGTTTTGTTTTTTCTTTAATTTAATTAAACAAAGTGAGTCAATTTAATTTGCATAATCTGCTATTAATTGCGGTAAGATAAAACATTGATTGGTTTCATAAATTATATCAATAGCAAAAATAATATAACAACAACAGCGAAAGACAGACTCAGACACAGCAGAGTCATAATAGGAACAACGAAGAAAAATACAAAACTTATTAACGCCTTTATTATTTCAACGAGTTTAAGGAAAGAAAAAAAAAAACAACAATAACACAAACCACAATTTGTATGTAGTGAAACTGTAACAGTGTTATAGTTTAGAAATTAATTTGTAAATATTGTTGTTTTTAGAAATAATTGTTAGTTTACATAGATGGTCTGAAAAATCGCGGTCTTAAACGAAATATACATATTTTTTTATCAAATAAAAATTTCGTTCAAAATTTGTAAAGGGTAGGTATACCCTTTATCTTTATAGTAGACAAACAACAAGTTCAGTAGGAAAATTTGCCAATTTGAATTCAAAATACAAAATTACAAATACGACTGAAAAACGTGCTCATATCCCGAAAAATACCGAAATTCGGCAAATAGTTTTATGTTGGCTATCGTAAAATAGAGACCATTATTGATATGAAGTGGGTTAAAAAATATTTTTAAAAAAATGGGTGTGGGTTAAAAAAAACTGTTCAATGACATTTGTAGGCGTAGATTTTTTTAAGTATTTTTCAAAAGCTTTCGTAGGCGTAGATTTTATTAAAAATATTTTTCTAAGGGCTACTATGATGTGGACTTCTAAAAAATATTTTTCAAAAGCTTCCATGTTTATTAATTTTTTCAGAGCTTCTATATGCGAAAACCCAAAACAACAAATTACAGTCACTTCGGCAGAAAAACGTACACATACTCCCCAAAATACCGACATTATGGAGATATCGTCATATGGGGGCTATACTAAAAAATGGACCAATTTTTGGTAGGATATGTGTTACCCAATTTGAGTTCAAAACATCTAATTACAACTATTCGGTTGAAAAACATGCCGTAAACCCCCTAAGCCCTCAAAATACCGAAATGTGGGGAGGGACCTTTATGTGGAGAAACTATAATGATATTATTCTTCATAGTTGTATGTCAGCCTCCAAAAACCTGGTATGCCAAATTACAAAACTACCGATTGACAAATGCCCTCAAAATAATTAAAATGTGTCAGGACCTTTATATGGGGGGCTATGCCAAAATAGGGATAATAATATTAAAAACCAAATTACCAAACCAGTAAGGAAAGTAGTAAAGTCGACCTGGGCCGACTATAATTTTATTCTGGCAGATTTGGAGTCGTCTGTCTATCATGGGACAAATTTATGGAAAACGATTTATAGCAAAATTTATACTCGCTATTCGTTACGCCACAAATTTAATTTCAATCAGACACCCGTTCGAAATACATACGGAAGCTATGGCTGCATCTGCAACAATTTCAACAAAACCCAGTAGCGTCATTCAAGTATGTTAATCGGACAAACATTAGGAGTTTGGTGCACCATTTATGTAAAATCGGACGAAAATAGATATGGAAGCTATATCTAAATCTGAACCGATTTTCACGAAACTTAGCACACATCATTCTGGGCTGTGCAAAATTTCGTGCAAATCGAAGAATATATAGGACTTTTGGTGCACCATTTACATTAAGTCGGACGATAAAATATATATGAGAAATATATACGAACAGATTTTCAGCAAAATTAACACACATCATTCTAGCCTCAATTCAGTATGTTGTGCAAAATTTCGTGCCAATCTAAATATATTTAGGGACTTTGGTGCACCATTTACCTTAAATCGGATGAAAATATATATGGGAGCTATATCTAAATCTGAAGCGATTTTCACGAAATTTAGCACACATCATTTTAGGCTTAATTCAGTACGCCATGCCCAATTTCGTGCAAATCGAAGAATATATAGGGTCTTTGGTGCACCATTTACCTTAAATCGGACGAAAATATGTATGGGAGATATATCTAAATCTGAACCGATTTTCACGAAACTTAGCACATATCGTTCTAGGCTCAATCCAGTGCACTGTGCCACATTTCGTGCATATCAAAATGCCATATTACAACCGTTTTTGTTGCAAAATGCACCTGAAATCATCAAAATACCAAAACGTGGATAGGATCTCTGAGCTGTCACCCTTATCACAGCTTAACACTTGAGGAACATTAAAGTGGTTATTCCTAAATTTTCCAAATTTAAAATTCATTTATTTATATTTAAGACAGTGTTTTACTTTATTTAGAATTATCAGGCCCTATGTAGGACCTTTTTGCTACCCTACACGACTTTGTTGTCAGGGTATTATAGCTTTGTGCAGCCCCAAGAGTTTGTAACGCCGCGAAATATCGGTCCTAGACCCACCTTTAGGTATATCGATCGTCATATCTTGACTAGCGGAGTCGATCTAATCATTTGTGTCCGTCCGTCCCTCCGTCTGTCCGTCTGTCAATTATAATTTGTAAACACGATACAGGCCACAGTTATGGACCAATCTTCACGAAATTTTGTAGGACCCTATGGACCAAAACCTTATTTTTGTCTGATATTACGATTTTTTACATGGAGAAATGGATCGGGCCAAAGACTAAGTATGCCTGTTTTGTAAAAAATCGGTCAATATTTATCGGGTCAAATGGACCCAGACTTTTGTGTGAAAAATTAATAAACTTGTATTCTATAGCGTATAGATTTACCCCTGAAGGACATAGAGCCGAGAAGTTGATAGTATATCCAAGAGGAGTGGTTGTCCTTTAAATTGATACCAATTATATAGTCGTATGTACTATATTACAGGTGCTTACGTATTCATATATTATTTAGTAACCCATTACCACACTAGAGGGCGGAAATAGATTTTGAAATTTTCAATGAGGATCCAGGTATGGTCAAGGACAACCCCTAAAATTTTCGGTGATGATCAGATAATAATTTTGAGATGAAGTGGACCGAAAATTCAATTTTTTTGTTTTTCGAATCGATCTATAGGCCACAATTGAAAGCACAATATCGCAACACAACCCATGGTGAAGGGAATATGGACAAGTAATTAGAAGTAATTGACCTCTAGTCGGTTAAAACGGTGAAAATATCGATAAATATTGCCCAAGCTCAGAATATAAAACCACTCAAAATAAGATTTTCGTGGAAGTTGTGTAGGGTATTTATGGTCGGCCCCGTCCGACTATACTGCTCCGCTTACTTGTTTTATATTATTTATTTTTTTTTTTGGGTGCACAGAATTTTTTTCGCAAAAAAAAAAATCAATATATTTTTCCTATGCAGAGATACCACATGAATTTTCATTTTCAGTTATGGTAGATATAGGTTCTAATTAGATTTATTTATAGGGTACCCTTTTGACCGCCTATGTCTCCAAATTTTATTTCTTTCTAATTATTATTAATTTATGAACAAAATCAATATGCTCTTGATATGACATTGTCGGATAACTAATATGTGTGGCGGTGGCGTTGTGATGCATGTGTCTTAAGTCTTTTGTTTTATATTTATTTAAAACACGACATCATTCACACAGCCAACCAGGCAGCGAAGTCAGTCAATCCGGCAACCAGCATGTATCGTAACACCCTCTGGTTTTTTGTTTATTTGAACCGATATACTATATCTGTTTGAGTTTTTGACATTTGTCAGATTTACAGCTTTTCATGTCGTGCCGTTCATTGTAGAGCAACAACACCACCAACAACAACAAACATTCACATTTCACATAATATTTAGATGAATTGTGACTTACTGTCACCATGTCTGTACACATTAATGTCTCGTATTGGCGGTGGTGGTGGTGGTGCCCCCTTACCACCATCATCATAAACCTCAAAATGACAGTTTTGTTTCGCTTTGCTTTGGAGGAAAACTGGATGAGATTTCGCGGTGTGGATGGATGAATGGATGCTGTTTTGTTGTTGTGTTGTGTTATTACTATGGGTTTACAATGTCATAAGCTGAGTACAGAGAAACAAAAATATTAAGGAAATTGAATACTTTTTTTTTGGATTGAGACAATTTTGTTAGACAAATGTCAGACAAAACAAAAAGTGGAACACCTGTTCGGAGGTTATTTTTAAGTGATGGACAAATGTGAGAATTTTGTTGTACGACACATTTGGATGGTGAATGGTCATCAGGGGAAGGGTGAAATATGAAAATGGATACAGGCCATTATTTATGAAAGGAAATATTCACATATTAATATGAAAATGCAAAACCTAAGGGCTAGGGCTTTATTACTTTAGATCCAATAACTCCTAAGCATATTACGCAATTTCCACCTCTAACATATTGGCTTAGGAAAAACCAAATCCTCCCACTCATTATTTTATTACAATATAAATTTTAATTTATAAAAAAATTAAAAAAATATTAAACATTATTTACGCTCCCACCTTATAGGCAAAACAACAGCAACGACAAGAAAAACATAATTAAGAAAAACAGCTGCTTCATCAGCGTTACGGTTGTAAAACACATCACAAGACCAAAAAAAAAAATAATATTTTTATACAGGTTTCTTTGTGTTTCTTCAAGACAACAAACTCACGTTTTGTCATAACCCCAATATGCAGTGAAAGAAAAAATATCCTAACAACGTGAATAACTGAAAGTTTAGCTCTAATACAGTGATGAGGGTGGGAGGGAGTCTAGTAGCAAACTATACACCATCATCACCAGGCAGCCAGGGAGCTAGTCAACCACGCTGGCGGAGTGAAACTATTTTTGTTGTGGTGGGTGTTGAAAGACCTTTCATTGCTATTTACCGGTTAATCATAAAAAAGGAATTTTTAATTCATTTTTCCAACTCCCAGCTTGCAACATTCACACACACACACACTTTTCCGCACCTCACAACACTCATGGCTTGGCCAGCATTATAAGAAGAGTAGCGGTTTCTATGTGTAGATCAAAAATATTATTATTAATATTTTCAATTAAATAAAACAATTTTTTCTCCTTTTCGTTTTTGATAGGTGGAAAACTCCTACTATTTTGTAAAACAACAAAATATAATATTGATGTTTTTTGAAGTTTCGTCCATGTTACTTAGATTTTACAAGTATGGAAAAAATGCGGGAGTTATTTAGTTTTTTTCTGAAATTATAGTGTTTTTCCTTTTTTTGGTTGCTGTTACATTGTTTCAGGCTGTCTACAAGAAAAATTACGTTGTGATAACGGTATAATTTATAGACCAATCAAAAAACATTTTTTCCTCTTTATTTTTTGAAAAATGTTTTCAAGTTGTAAACGGGAAAAATGTTGTGAATTTATGACTTCGAAAAAGTTGAACGATTAATAAAAGGTTTTACTACATAATTTGATGTTAAAAGTGCAAATATTTGGCAATATTGTTTCTTATTTGGCAGCAACTATTTTACAATTTTTTGAATCGTATAACAAAACAAAAGACTTAAGAAACAAACAGGATTCAGGTGGGAGGACTTTTAAATAACAATTTTTTTCCACCCATATCTAAGGCGTGGATTTTTTAAAGAATATTTTTCAAAAGCCTAAAAAGGCGTGGATTTTTTAAAGAATATTTTTTCAGGGATCAATCCATACAAGGCGTGGATTTTTTAAAGATTATTTTTTCAGGGATCAATCCATACAAGGCGTGGATTTTTTAAAGATTATTTTTTCAGGGATCAATCCATACAAGGGACTAATACAAGGCGTGGATTTTTTAAAGATTATTTTTTTCAGGGACTAATACAAGGCGTGGATTTTTTAAAGAATATTTTTTCAAGGACCATCCAAGGCGTAGATTTTTTAAAGAATATTTTTTCAAGGACCATCCACACAAGGCGTGGATTTTTTAAAGAATATTTTTTTCAAGGACCATCCAAGGCGTGGATTTATTAAAGAATATTTTTTCAAGGACCATCCAAGGCGTGGATTTATTAAAGAATATTTTTTCAAGGACCATCCAAGGCGTGGATTTATTAAAGAATATTTTTTCAACGACCATCCAAGGCGTGGATTTATTAAAGAATATTTTTTCAACGACCATCCAAGGCGTGGATTTATTAAAGAATATTTTTTCAACGACCATCCAAGGCGTGGATTTTTTAAAGAATATTTTTTCAAGGACCATCCATACAAGGCGTGGATTCTTTAAAGAATATTTTTTCAAGGACCATCCATACAAGGCGTGGATTCTTTAAAGAATATTTTTTCAAGGACCATCCACACAAGGCGTGGACCATCCATACAAGGCGTGGATTTTTTAAAGAATATATTTTTTCAAGGACCATCCACACAAGGCGTGGATTTTTTAAGGAATATTTTTTCAACGACCATCCACACAAGGCGTGGATTTTTTAAAGAATATTTTTTCAACGACCATCCACACATGGCGTGGATTTTTTAAGGAATATTTTTTCAACGACCATCCACACAAGGCGTGGATTTTTTAAAGAATATTTTTTCAACGACCATCCACACAAGGCGTGGATTTTTTAAAGAATATTTTTTCAACGACCATCCACACAAGGCGTGGATTTTTTAAAGAATATTTTTTCAAGGACTCAAACAAGACTCAGGGACTATTTTAAGAATATATTTTCAGTGACTCAAGCAAGGCGTGGATTCTTTTAAGAATATTTTTGCAGGGACTAATACAAGGCGTGGAGCCTAAAAGTCGTGGATTTTTAAAAGAATATTGTTTCACCATCACCCAAAGCGGGGATTTTTTAAAAAAGATTTTTCCAACCAACGCCCAATTTGTGGATTTTTTAAAGAATATTTTTTCATCCAACACTCAAGGCGTGGATTTTTTTTCTTTTTTGAAAAATATTTTTCAAACCAACGCCCAAGGCGTGGATTTTTCAAAGAATATTTTTTCAACCAACACTCAAGGCTTGGATTTTTTGAAGAATATTTTTCCAACCCACGTCCAAGGCGTGGATTTTTTAAAGAGTATTCTTCAACCAACACTCAGGGCGTGGATTTTTTAAAGAATAATTTTTTCAGGGACTAATAAAAGGCGTGGATTTTTTAAAGAATCTGCACTTGGAATGTGTGCACGTTGTACAGAACAGGCGCAGTTCTCGCTCTGGCGGATGTACACAAGAAGTACAGAGCCGATATTATTGCCCTACAGGAAATGCGATGGATAGGGACAGGGGTTAGTAAATCAGACGATTACGCACTGAATTACAGCTGCCAAGAAACGAAGCATGAATTTGGCTGAGGATTTATGGTTAACAGGAGAATAAAAGACCTCGTCTCCAGATTCACTCCAGTAGATGAGCGAAATGCTATAATCCGCATAAAAGCGAAGTTCTTTTACATCAGTCATACTTGCGCCCATGCTCAGACCGAAGACAAAGGTGAGCAGACCAACGACATATTTTACGAGAGCCTAGAAACAGCATATGATCGCTGCGCTGGTCATTACATTGAAATTCTGCTAGGAGATTTTAATGCAAAAATCAGAAGGGAAAATATCTTTGGCCCCAGCGTCGGAAAATTCAGCCTTCATGAAAAAACATCCGACAATGGCATGAGGTTGATTGACAGCAGCAGCAAAAAACATGGTAATTAGCAGCGTCAGATTCAATATACACAAGGCCACCTGGATTTGGTGCAAGCACATCCTCCTGTAGAGATGAAGAAGGAAACCTGGTGGCAGATACAGACAGCGTGTTGAGGATCTGGAAGGAGCATTTTGAAAAGCTTCTGGTATCAAATAGTGGCGATGAAGAAGATACCGCAGAACCAATAAGAGATGACGGTATAGAATGTATACCACCTAGCCAAGATGAGGTCATAAAAGCAATTAATCGGCTCAAGAACAATAAAGCAGCAGGAGCCGATGGGTTACCAACCGAACTATTCCAGACTAGTGGTCAGTTGCTGGTCAGGAGTATGCACCAGCTGATTAGTACAATTTGTGTCCCGTGCACAAAAAAGGAGACAAGATGATGTAGGGCAACTATAGAGGAATTAGCCTTCCTCCCATCGCATATAAAGTGCTATCCAGCGTACTGTGTGAACGACTGAAACCAATGGTCAATTACATACCAATGTGGCTTCAGACCTGGCAAATCCACCATTGGCCAGATTTTCACTCTGCGCCAAATCCTGGCAAAAACCCACATCGACACATTCCACCTATTCGTCGACTATAAAGCCGCATTCGATAGCCCTATCCGTTCCGAGGTGTTTAAAGCCATGTCTGCGTTTGACATTACTGCAAAATTAATTCGGCTAACTTTAACTGGCACAAGATCAGCAGTTAAAGTCGGAAAGGACCTATCGGAGCCCTTTAATACGGTACGAGGATTCAGATAAGGTGAGAGTTTATCGTGTGAGCTTTTTAAAATACTGCTAGAAAAGGTCATATCAGAGGAAAATGTGAACAGAACTGGGACTCTGTACACCAAACAACACATGTTACTCGCCTACGCCGATGACATCGATATAATGGGTCGAACATTGCGAGCGGTAACAGCCACCTTTGAACAAATTGAGAAAGAGTCTGCCAATGTGGGTCAGGCAGTAAACGACGAGAAGACCAAGCTGATGGTATCGACGCAAGACGTCCAGTAGACTCGGACCAACCGTGGAACTTGAGAACTACAGCTTGGAGGTAGTGAAAGATCTTATATACCTTGGTACCGCCATAAATAAAACGAATGACATCATTTTTGAAATTCGGAGAAGGATTGTGATAGCCCGGCAGACCAAACTCACACTTTACAAGACGCTGATACTACTCGTGCTGTTATATGGATCTGAAGCACGGGTACTTGCGCAAGCAGAGCAGTCAGCTCTTGGGGTGTTTGAAAGAAAAATGCTTCGAAAGATATACGGGCCGATCTGCATCGACGGTGAATATCGGCGTCAAATAAATCACGAGCTTTATAATTTATACGCGAACATCGACATAGTCAGTCGTATTGAGCTGCAGCGACTACGGTGGCTAGGCCATGTTGTGCGAATGAATGAGAATGCCCCAGGCATATAAAAGCGAGCCTACTGATGGATTCCGTAGAAGGGGAAGGCCACGAATTAGATGGAAATACCAAGTAGAAAACAGCATCTTGGAACGTGGTCTTTCAAACTGGTGGAGACGCGCACAAGACCGACGCGCTTGGAAATCTTTTTTAAGCTCGGTTTATGGAGCAACCATTCTGTAACAAGTCAGCTAAGAAATTTTCTGAGACTCAAACAAGGCGTGGATTTTTTAACGAATATTTTTTCAAGGACTCTAACAAGGCGTGGATTTTTTTAAAGAATATTTTCTCAGGGACTCCATACAAGGTGTAGATTTTGTAAAGAATATTTTTAAGACTCTATACAAGGCGTGGATTTTTTAAAGAATATTTTTTCAAGATTCTATACAAGGTGTGGATTTTTTAAAGAATATTTTTTCAAGATTCTATACAAGGACTGGATTTTTTAAAGAATATTTTTTAAACATCCGCACAGGCGTGTATCCTTATCTGCTATTAAAGATTATAATTTCCCCATCATAGTAATTTTTTCTAGTTATGTAGTTTTTTTCATCGATGCACTTTTCATTTAAATTATTGTTGCACTCATCATTTTAATCATATATATTTTGTTGTTGTTGTTATTTTTGTTTTAGATTCCAGTATAATCACCACAATTGACCGGTTACGAGTAGATTATCATTATCACTTGATTGATCTAAATAATCAATGATTCTGTTTATGGCATATCTGTCATAACTCTACGATCGTAATAAGTTGCTAAAGCATCGAAAGGCATTTATAAATCTGTACATCAGAAAAAGAAGATGAAAAAAGACTGAAAACAACAATATTGACAACATTTTTACGGTGTTGAGATTTTCTTTCAAGAACAAGAACATCATGGACAACAATAAAAACAGCAACAGCAACAAGAGGAGAACACAAATAAATATCTTGTGCATATGCCAGATAATATCTTTCATTAACGATTTTTCCTTTCAATGATTTTGGGAAATCAACAACGACAACAGCACTTGCATTGAAGTGCTGGGCAGGTTTGTTGGCACTGAAATTGCCTATATTTTGCGCAAAACCCTTCAATGCGGAACCAGGCAAATGCGCTAGCATGGAAAAAATTCAATTAAAATATTTTCCATTAAAATAAAATGAGAAGACGATGAAGAAGAAAAAAATGAAAAAAGAGCGAAACATCTGCTGCTTCATTGCTCAGTCATAATAAATCCGCCTTCGTATAGATGATGGCCAGAAATTTACTATGGTCATACTACGAAATCAGTCAGCCAGGCAGCAAGTTATACCATTACATATTTGTGCACGTATCATGTCCTCTAAAGCACACCAACAATTCCGATGTTCGATAGTTATGATGATCCTTTTTGAAATTTAACTATAACAGCAAAATATGGGGAGGGGAGGATAGTTGAGAGAGGGAGGGGGGATTGTACTGCCACTATCCCAAACAAAAATAAAAATATATATATATATTTGCAATGAATGCTGCCTGGCCTGGCTCATGCCTCTTGCATATATTTCAATTGTATGGCGCATGTAGGTATGTGCGTGTGTATGTTTGTATGATGATCTACTACCTTATTTTTCTTTGGTTACCACCTCCTTCTAGGCCAGTTTCCATCAATATATCATCATTTCATTTCATTGCACTTCATTTTGTTCAAGGCCTAAGCGAAACGACGATAATGGTGGTAGAGGGGTGATGGTATTGGTAGCGATGAAACGTGCTTCCCGTAGCAGCAAGGCACAAAATCACAAACACACATTCATTCTAGCTAAGGACTTTCATCATCTTTCTACTTCATTTAAACAAAATAAAAAACTTCTTGGTATCTCCCCATTGTGGTTGTTGTTGTTGATTTTTGTGTTGTTATTCCAGCATTCTATAATTACAGCGATTTAATTTTCAGATTAGTTTTTACAAGTTGTAACCAAACATGTACGAGACGACAGAGGCCAAGTTAGCTGAAAAAGAACCAAACACCCAACAACAATAGCAACAACAACGGAGCAAACTATATAGGCTTAGATATTTGCACGTATTGGTCCAGAAACTACACATCATCATCTGAAGCGGCAGCAGCAGCAATATCATCGGTTTTCCATTGGGGTGTGTGTTTTTGTATATGTATGTGAATATGTGTGTGTGTTTATTTGTGCATGCGTGTATTTTGTTATATTGCCAGTAATGAAAAATTAAATCATGTCAATTTTTTTCCTCATTCTATTGGAGTTGAGCTGATCGTAGCTGTGTGCTTGCCCCTTTTAAGTTTTTCCTTAGTTGTTTTTTTTTTCAAACTTGAAAATCGTGATTTAAATATTAAAAAGATAGATCGATTTTTATAAAGAAAATGAAATAGTTTTGATATGAACTTTAACTAGCTGTTTGGTGTGGTTGTTGTTCTTGTTTGTATAGTAATAGCACATAGATGTGTATTTTCATGTGAGTTGTAGGTTTGAAGAATAACTGTCTTAAAATCGAGCTTTTAAGGCCTGAATTTATATTTCTAAGGAACGCAGAAGGTTGCGATGTAGAGGGGTGCGGAACTGATCGAAACTTAACGAGGGTTAGGATCAAAGTCATTTTGCGTATTTTCGATAGGAACTCCTAACATATGACATTCTCTAATCAATTCAATTGCAATATTGCAGGATAAAACTGCGAGACAATATAACTGTCATGGTCTGGGGTGGTGGAATATTCCCATTGGCGATGAAAGACCTTGCCCGGTATATGAAAACCCCAGAAGTCAAAATTTCTTCAGTTAAATCTAATGAGAACAATATTTAGAACATTTCGCCCCTCGAACTCAATTATTTGTGTATCCTTTGTGTATTCAATAAATTCAATACAATTTTTTTTTTTTTATTATGGAGGACAGTCGAATTCGTCGAAACCCGCATTGTAATAGATTCATCGCCGATAGAATAAATTGGGTGCCCGTTACTCCACAAAGAAGAACATTTTGGGGAAAGATTTAGGAGATATAAAGCCTTTCAAAATACAGCTGGTGCAAGAAGCAAAATTTAACTTTCCATAAAATTATATCGATTCAAATAAAGATTTCATGAATTTTTTTGAATTTGATGTTCTTACACCCTTCACCACACTGTGGTAGAGGGTGTTATGTCCTTGTGCATATGATTGTACAAGAGTAAACGAGATGGACACATGGTTCCTTTTGAGGAACTTGTATCGATTATGCATGTCCGTCCATGTATTTTTGTGAGCAAAAATAGTATTTTGAATCCGAATTGAATGAAATTTGGTACAGCTCATTTATTTGGCCCAGGGACGAACCACATTGAAATTGAAGGAAATCGGTTCACATTTATATATATATATATATAGTTTCGTCCGATATTATCTAAATGGTGCACCAAACTCCCAATATTTATCTGATTGAGACAAAATTTTGAATTAGGTGCACTTTGGTATGTGTTAAGTTTCATTGAAATCGGATCAGCTATAGATATAGCTCATATATAGTTTCGTGCGATTTCAAGTAAATGGTGCACCAAACTCCCAACCTTTGTCTGGTTGAAACAAAATTTGACATAACTTATGCAATTGAGACTAGGATAGAGTGTGTTTAGTTTCATTCAATTTTGACCCGAACATCACGAAATTTTACGCAAGGAAGATAATCTGGCCAAAGAATAAGCATTAGTTTTTTAATGAAAACCGTCAATATTTAGCGGGTCCAATGGACCCAGACATTTTTGTGAACAAATTACAAAATTTGTATTCTATGGCGTATATATTTACTGATGAATGACAAAGACCCGATAAATTGATAGTATAACCAAAAGGGGCGGTAGGCCTATAAATTGATATCTATATTGTAATATGCACTCGGATGTGGAAGTTATACGTAAATATTTAAAGGTGTCTATGTGCTGTGATATGGTTTAGTATTACTATTATTATCACACTAGAGGGCGGAAATGTCGCGCTGATCCCTTTGAAGTTGTATATGAAATTCCTGTTATGGTTAAGGACGACGCCTATAATTTTCGGCGATGTTGAGATGATATTCAGAGGGTGCAGTGAACCGAAAACTTTAATTTGTCAGATTTCTTAGTCGCTCTTGAGGCCATTATTATATGCAGAACATCACATATTTTATACAGCGAAGAGGATCTGATCAATATCGCGAAATATTGCTCAGGCTCAGAATATGGAATCGCAGACAGTTAGATTTTCGTGGTAGTTGTGTAGGGTATCATATGGTCGCCCTTGTCCGACTATACTACTCCGCTCACTGGTCTCTATTTAATTTGAACCTATCACTTCTTAAGAATGCCTTTTCAAAATTTGAAGTGAAAATATCAAAAACTCTTGAAGAGCTATTAACCAATTCAGTGTAAATCCAATCGTTGAAAATCTTCCCTATTATCAAGGTTACTTTTTATTTTTCTAGGTCTGGTATTTTGCTAAATTTCTAGCAAAGTCAATAATCGTAGTTCATAACAGAGCCAGATATGTACTCTTTCTAATTGCATTGGATATTTGAGATTCGAATGTTCGAGTGATCGGCAATCATGTCCTCCGTCGAAAAGATGGACTTTTCTTTAATTATAATTAACAAAAAACCGGAACCAGCCACTCTCCACAAATACGAAACGTCGAATTTAAGCCACATTGGAGAAAAATGCGTTTATGTCCTTTAAAATACCAAAAAATGGGCGAGACGGAGTCTTTACCGAAACGAGTCTTTACCAACACGACAATTTTTTCAGTATCGATAAATCTGGAATGTCATATTATGGGAAAATTCAAAGCCTGTGGTGAGAAAATTCAGCTGAAACTTTCCGAAATAGGGATTATGGTGAATATTCTCTAAGGAGCGCATAATCATAATTTATGGTACGAAGATTTTGCATTTAATGAGAGCCAATTGGACTGAAAAACGGACAAAAAATCCTAAAAATACCGAATAACGGGAAATATATGGCGTATACCGCGGAAACAATATTTTTATGGATCAATTTATGCGTGTATTTTTAAAGAATATTTTTTATGGACTAGTACAGGAGTGGATTTGCAAAAGAAAAAATGGAATGGACCAAACCAGGCGTGGATTTTTAGAGAGAATTTTTTATTGACCAATTTAGGCGTGGATTTTTCAAGAGAATATTTTTTTATGCTCCAATTAAGGCGTGGATTTCTAAAGAATATTTTTTATGCTCCAATCAAGGCGTGGATTTCTAAAGAATATTTTAAGGGACCAATTCAGACGTGGGTTTTTAAAAAATATATTTTATGGACCAATTCAGGTGTGGATTTTTAAACTTAAGAATCACATTTTTCGCTTAAATTAAAATTTTCAACATTTAAAGCGTAGTAAACTCTTCCCTAGGAACTATAAGAGGCGTGGATTTAGTAAAGAATATTTTTTCAAGGACCAAAAGAGGCGTGGATTTAGTAAAGAATATTTTTTCAAGGACCAAAAGAGGCGTGGATTTAGTAAAGAATATTTTTTCAAGGACTATAAGAGGCGTGGATTTATTAAAGAATATTTTTTCAAGGCCTATAAGAGGCGTGGATTTATTAAAGAATATTTTTTCAAGAATATTTTTTCAAGTACCATTCAAATAGGCGTGGATTTATTAAAGAATACTTTATTAAAGAATATTTTTCAAGGGCCAACTGAGGCGTGGATTTATTAAAGAATATTTTTTCAAGGCCTATTAGTGGCGTGGATTTAGTAAAGAATATTTTTTTAAGGCCCATAAGAGGCGTACATTTATTAAAGAATATTTTTTTAAGGCCCATAAGAGGCGTGCATATATTAAAGAATATTTTTTCAAGAATCGCTGAGCAGTGGATTTTCCAGGAATATTTTTCAAGGACCTCTGAGGAGTGGATTTTCCAGGAATATTTTTCAAAGACCCTCTGAGGAGTGGATATTTAAAGAAGATTTTTTCAGAGGCAAATTCAAGCGTAAATTTTGAAAGAATAATTTTTTAAGGACCAATACAGAGGTGGAATTTTCACGATTTTTATTTCAAGGACTCACTAGCATTGATTTTTATAAACCTTAATTTTTTTAGTATCCCAACTAGTACCTTAACGCTCGCAGTCACTTTCCTGACAACCAACTTGAGGTATCTACTCAAGGTACTTTAAAGCTTTATTATTTGAAAGTAGAATTCTAATAAAAAAAAAAAACTGAGCACAAAAAAAACATTTCAAGAGGCTTGAGGTAAAATGCTAGAGCTCTGCTTTGGATTTTAGTGGTGTGGTGGTGATTTCATTACTGTGAGTTGTTGTTTTTTTAGTTTATAATCTTTTGCAGTAGCTTAACTTAGCACCCACTTAGAGATAACAATAACAACAGGCTGCATGAACAAAAAAAAAAAAAAAAAAAAAACTTGACTAAAAATTATGAGATTTTCTGAAGGGGGAAAAACAAAAACAAAACCCAACAACATGAACCGTTATTTTAAAATAATTGTCATTTATAATGTCATTTGAAGCTGTGAAGTGTTAACTTATCTTAAGATCAAGATCAGTAACAAAACAAAACTTAGGAATTTTTAACAAAGTACTCGAATGGGAAAGGTTCATTTTTTTATTTAATGAAAAAATAGCTCACATGGTTCATTGAATGATCGCAACAACAAAAAGGGTATCTATTTTAATTACAAAATGAATCCCAGCATCATTTCTTTCAGGAATTTTAAATGAAATTCCTCTCCTTCGTATCATCTTTCAATCAAATTGTTGAACTGTATTTCCTATGAAATCCATAAAGATGTTCCTCCAGACAACAACAAAGTATCCAACTGGACATCGTACAACAATAATTATCTATCCATTAAATGTTACTGCCACAATTAGTTTGAGATGAAAGAAAAAGAAATGATAAAAAACAGCATTCAAACTCAGTAATCAAGTCATATTATGAGAAATTGTTGTTGTTGTTGCTGTTTTTGTTGTATCCATATCCGTTTTGTAAAATGTCAATTATGTTGTCATAAAACTTGAAAAATTCATTTCAAATGAATGACAAGATAAAAGTGCATTTCATGCCTAGCTACGATAATACTCTAAGGTCTATGAAACAAACAAAAGACTTAGGCAACAAGCGTGAATGGCAAGGGAATGTTACACGCACACAAGGCTGTGGGAATGGCGTTATAATCGAAGGGAGATTACTATGAAGATACAAGAGAAAAATAGGAAATTTATTGAAGAATATTTTCCCTAGGACAATTTGAGTAAAAAAATTGTTAACGGCCTTCTAAGGCCTAAATTTTTTCAAGCCTTCCAATGCGTGGATTTTTATACACTTCACCACACTGTGGTACAGGGTATTAAGTCTTTGTGCATATGTTTGTAACAGGCAAAAAGAAACGAGATAGACACATGGTTCCTTTTGAGAATATGCATAGAATCATTTTCTAAGTCGATTTCTGCATGTCCGTCATTCCGTTCGTCCGTCCGTCCGTCTGTCTGTCTGTCGATGTTAAATTGTAAACAAAGTACAGATCGCATTTATGATCCGAATTGGATGAAATTTGGCATAGGTCACTTATTCGGCCCAAGGACGAACTCTATTGAAATTGGGAAAGAATCGGTTCAGATTTAGATTTAGGTCCCATATATATTTTCGCCCGATTTAATTTAAATGGTGAACTAAAGTCCTCAAATATCTTTCGATTTGCACGAAATTTGACACAGCGTACTGAATTGAGCCTAGAATGATGTGTGCTAAGTTTCGTGAAAATCGTTTCCGATTTAGATATAGCTCCCATATATTTTCGTCCGATTTAAGGTAAATGGTGCACTAAAGTCCAAAAATATATTTCGATATGCACGAAATTTGGTATAGCCTACTGAAATAAGCTTAAAATAATGTGTTCTAAGTTTCCTGAAAATCGGTTCAGATTTAGATATAGCTCTCATATATATGTTCGTCCGATTTAAGGTAAATGGTGCACTAAAGTCCATATATATCTTTCGCTTTCCACGAAATTTGGCACAGCGTTATGAATTAGGTCTAGAATGATGTGCGCAAAGTTTAGTGACAATCGGTTCAGATTTAGATATAGCTCCCATATATATTTTCGTCCGATTTAAGGTAAATGGTACACCAAAGTCTCTATATATCTTTCAATTTGCACGAAATTTGGCACAGCGTAATGAATTAAGCCTAGAGTGATGTGTGCTAAGTTTCGTGAAAATCGGTTCAGATTTAGATATAGCTCCCCTATATATTTTGTTCCGATTTAAGGTAAATGGTGTACCAAAGTCCCTATATATCTTTCTAGTTGCACGAAATTCGGCACAGCGTAAAGAATTGAGCCTAGAGAGATGTGTGTTTAGTTTCCTGAAAATCGCTTCAGATTTAGATTTAGCTCCCGTATGTATTTTCGTCCGATTTTATGGAAATGGTGCGCCAAAGTCCCTATATATCATTCGATTTTCATGAAATTTGGCATAGCGTATTGAATTAATTCTAAAACGATGTGTGTTAAATTTCATGAAAATCGGTTCAGTTTTATATATAGCTCCCATATATTTTCGTCCGATTTAAGGTAAATAGTGTACCAAAGTCCCTATATATCTTTCGATTTGCACGAAATTGGCACAACGTACTGAATTAGGTCTAGAATGATGTGTGTCAAGTTTCTTGAAAATCGGTTCAGATTTGGATATAGCTCCCATATATATTTTCGTCCGAGGCGTGGGGTTTTTAAAGAATATTTTTTCAGCGACTCAAAAAAGGCATGGATTTTTTAAAGAATATTTTTTTCAGCGACTCAAACAAGGCGTGGATTTTTTGAAGAAAATTTTTTTCAGCGACTCAAACAAAATCGTGGATTTTTTTAAAGAATTTTTTTTTCAGGGACTCAAACAAGGCGTGGATTTTTTTAAAGAATATTTTTTTCAGGGACTCAAACAAGGCGTGGATTTTTTTAAAGAATATTTTTTTCAGGGACTCAAACAAGGCGTGGATTTTTTTAAAGAATATTTTTTTCAGGGACTCAAACAAGGCGTGGATTTTTTTAAAGAATATGTTTTTAGGGATTACAAATTTTTAATTTTTTTTTTTTTTTTTTTTTGAAAAAAATATTTTAATAACGGACCATATTTCCTAATAATTAAATAAAAAAACTACCAATTTTAGATATAATAACTCCCCAAAAAATCCTCTCATTTAATATCTAAAAATCGTGAATATTTGCAAAAATATTTTTATTTATATTCATGTGTGTGTTGTGCCTTTTGGCAAATGTCTCTCACTCGTTCCATAGCCGCAGCGTGTGTGAACGTGGTGTTACTTTATTTGGGCGTTTGGTGTTTTTTGTCGCACCATTAAAAGTTGTCGTCGTTGTCTCAAAACTGAGGCTGACTCTTTGGCTGGCTGGCTGCCAGCCTGGTTGTTTGGTTTTTGGCCCCTTTGTTACTTGGCACAATGTGTCATTTTGTTGTGACACATATTAAGGAAACTTGATGCTTTAAAGCCATTCATAAATTTTGTTGTATTTTTGTCTGTCCGTCTGTCTGTCTCGTCGAGTGTGTGTGCAATGGTGGCTGGCTTGATGTTTGGTTGCACTGCTGCAATGTTGAGTGTTGCTGTATTTAAGCGACACAAATAAATCTCTTGTAGAGAAGAAAAAAAACAACCGATCTTAGAAAAAATCCGAAGCAATAACAACAAATATAATTCCAATAATAGCAACTTAACAAATGTTGCACTTTACACTTGCACGTATACGGCTTGCATGGCCGACAGACAGACACAGATGAAGTGAGAGACAGGGGGCCAAAGGGACGGACAAAAATGTTAGATGCAAGGCAAACAGAAAATAAGACTACACAAATTTCAAATATACGATAGATATACTTGTCTGAACATGTGTTGCTTTTTTAGGGTCGTTATAATTTTGTATTTGTTGTTATTGTTTTTTCCTTCAAACTCAGCTCAAAAAGGCTTAAGTTTGGAGTTGTTGTTTTTCCATGTTTTTTTCGAATGTTGTTGCTGTATTACCTTACCATCTAACAAGTTGTTATAATAGGCTGTTATTGGGTTTTAATATTTTGTCTCTATTTTTTGTTTTTACAAAATAGACAACAAACAACGAAATACGGATATACTTAGCGACCCATAAACATATGTAGCTAAGCATTGTATAGTATTTTTAAGCTGTATATAAATCGGCTTAAATCATATTAATGCTAAACATCAAAAATGATTTAAATGCCATTACGGTATGTTGATGGAAATGTAAACAGTTCTTGTGTGTGATTGAATGGTATTTTGACACATGGAAAAAAAATCGAAATTTTGGATGTTAATAAATTTGTAAAACTATCATAATGATGATATCAATATTTAAAACCAGTAAGGAAAGTAGTAAAGTCGGACTGAGTCGACTATATGATAACCTTTACCACTTTGGGTATATTGTACACCTACCAATCGACCAAGCACCATTTACTCAAAATCGGACGAAAGTATATATAGGTGCTATATGTAAATCTGAACGAATTTCAAGAAAACTTGACATACGAAATTTTATAGCTACTTTAATACATTGTACGAATTTGTGTGTCGTTCGGTCAAACTTTGGGTCTTTAGTGCAAAATTTTAATGTAAATCGGACGAAAAAATATATTGGAGATGTATCTAAATCCGAACCGATTTTCCAGAAACTTAGCAAACATCATTATGGACCTAATTCCGTACCCTATGCTAAATTTCGTGTAAATCGAAAGATATTTAGGATCTTTGGAGCTCCATTTACTTTAAATCGGACGAAAATATATATGGGAGCTATATATAAATCTGACCCGATTTTCTCGAAACTTGGCACTAGACTCAATTCGGTACAATATGCAAAATTTCGAGCAAATTGAAAGATATATAGGGACTTTGATACACCATTTACATTAAATTGGATGAAAATATGTATGGGAGTTATATCTAAATCTGAACCGATTTTCACGAAACTTAGCACACATTATTCCACACTTAATTCAATACGCTGTGCCAAATTTCGTGCAAATCGGGTGATATATAGGGACTTTGGTGTACCATTTACCTTAAATTGGACGAAATATATATTGGAGCTATATCTAAATCTGAACCGATTTTTACGAAATATAACACACATCTTTCCAGACTTAATTCAGTACGCTGTGTCAAATTTTGAATCGAAAGATATATAAGGACTTTGGTATACCATTTATATTAAATCGGACGAAAATATATATGGGAGTTATATATAAATAGGGGCTTTGGTGCACCATTTACATAAAATCGGATAAAACTATATACGGGAGCTATACCTGAACCGATTTTCACATATCATTCTGTACCTAATTCAGATTTTGTTCAAATATATAGGGTCTTTTGTGCACCATTTACATTAAATCGAACGAAACTATATATATGGCTCCCATATATATTTTCGTCCGATTTTAGGTAAATGGTGCACCACAATCCCTATATATCCTTCGATTTGCACGAAATTTGGCACAGCGTACTGAATTAGGTCTAGAAAGATGTGTGTTAAATTTCGTGAAAATCGGTTCAGATTTAGATATAGCTCCCATATATAGTTTCGTTCGATTTAATGTAAATGGTGCACAAAAGACCCTATATATTTGCACAAAATCTGAATTAGGTACAGAATGAACTGATTTCAGGAAACTTAACACACATCATTTTTGACCTAATTCACTACGCTGTGCCAAATTTCGTGCAAATCGAGAAATATATAGGGACTTTGGTGCGTCATTTACATTAAATCGGACGAAAATATATTTGGGAGCTATATCCAAATCTGAACCGATTTTCAATAGGGTTCGTCCTTGGGCCAAATAAGTGACCTATGCCAAATTTCATCCGAATCGGATCATAAATGCGACCTGTACTTTGTTCAGAAAAATACATGGACGGACAGACAGACAGACGGACGGACTGACGGACATGCATAAATCGATTCAGAAAGTGATTCTATGCATATTCTCAAAAGGAATCATGTGTCTATATCGTTTCCTTTTGCCTGTTACAAACATATGCACAAAAAAATAATACCCTGTACCACAGTGTGGTGAAGAGTATAAAATATCAATTTTTTACAGTGTATTTTTTACCCCTTACGCTACTTGTAAAACCAAACCAAAAAATCCAAACAGTAATTAAAAAAATCCCCCTTTTTAAATCATCCAACTAAATTTAGTCAAAATGATTACCCAAAAACAAACAACCAAAAAACATTCTTTCAACATAAATGAGTGTGACAAATTAGAAATACGAAAAAAAATCCGCACATTTTCGTAACAGCAATGGCTTTTAAGGTCTCTTACGAGTAATTTATAGCCTTAAAAATCTAATAAGCAATTAATACTATTTTCAGCCATCAAGAGTAGACATTAAACAACAGCAACGAAATAAAAACGGCCACAAAATTGGCTAGCCACTAGCCAAGATTTGCCACAAAGAATTCCAAACAGCCAGCAATCAGAGCCGGAGAGAGATATAGCCACAAACAAACCCAAGTCTATGCCACATGAAGAAACCTTCAAACTAAACATCAACATCGTCGACGACTATAACATTTCAATTTACGCAATATCTGTCTAGCCATGAGATTATGTTATATATGGCTGGCTGATGGTTTTGTTTTTGGTTTTTCATATTTTTTTTCGTTCATGTCAAAATCCAAATGGAAAATGAAGAAAAACACACACAACGTCACAAAAATCGGTGTGAATTGTACATCATGTCATCTTGTGTCGAACAGACACTTCATTAATTTGGCTTGTTTCAGTGACAACTTTTTTTGTTCGATATGACTGCGAGGAAAAATAGATATTTATTTGGAAAAGTGACTCTGGTTTAATGTCAAATTCATTAAGGAGCACAATTCGTTTTGTCTTCGTTTAGTAAACAAACAAAAAATACTAAGGATGGTTGCAAGTTGAAATTGCAATTGATCTGAATGACAGGTTAACAAGTTGTTACCAAAACACCTAAGCGGAGGAGTGACAATTAATTTATGGATTGAATATAGGTACAAAATTCATGTGAAATCTAATATTAAAATAGAACTGTTACGTTCAGAAAAATTTACCAAGATTTTTAATAAAATATGAAATTGAGCCTAACTGATGGCCAGACATTAATGCATATACCGGTAGAGAATATTTCATATATATTTTGCGATTCTTAACTTCATCCCAATTCCTTTTAGTGAAATTGACACATATTAATAAATAATCATTCTGGGATTTTTTCTTGACTCATAAGGTATAGAATAATGTCATCTCAGCGTAGCTAAATTCCGACATGATCATTTTTTTCGACAATTGTCCCGAATTTGGGACTCTATCAATACTAAACAATATTTAGATATCTGAAACCCTGGCAATATTTTATTATATTTACGGTACACGAAGAGCTTCAGCTCGAAGTTGTCCTAAAACGAAAAATGCTCGTTGCATTTCTTCCGTCGGTCGATGGTTCTTTTGCTTCCGTTCCCAAAGCATATATCGTAAGGAAAAAGATTATTTGAGGATATACCTAGTATCACTTTCTAAATAAATGTATTCTTGTAAACAAAGTAAAGGTGGCATTTATGACCCGAATGAGATGAACATTGATACAGCCCATTGATATAGATTAGGATATAGTTGCCATATATGTTTTCGACAGATATAATACAAATTCAGCATCACACTTTCATGGATAACCGACGATTTTGCATAACGAGTTGAGTCTAAGGTTTGTGGAAATCGGTTCAGATTTGGATATTGTTTTATCCGATGCACCAAAGATGCATATTTTTGTAAGATACAGACATAAATGAAAAACCAGTAAGGAAAGTACTAAAGTCGGACAGGGCTATATGTTACCCTTCACCACTTTGGGTATATTCTACACATGTATCCCAACAGACTTCGCGTTTTTGTTATATATCTATATCTGACCGGTTTCAGAAAAACTTGCCAGCGACTAATTTAATTCAATCAATCGGCCTTAATTCAGTACCCTATACCAAAATTCGTGCAAATCGAAAGAAATATGTATGGACGTTGGTGCACCAATTAATAAAATCGGACGAAAATATATATGGGAGCTTTATCTAAATCTGAATCGATGTTCACGAAACTTAGCACACGTCATTCTAGACTTAATTCAGTACGATATGCCAAAATTCGTGCAAATGAAAGGATTTCCAGGGACATTGGAAAATATATATGGGAGCTATATATACATCTGAACCGATTATCACGAAACTTGGCACACGTCATTCTGGACCTAATTCAGTACCCTGTGCCAAATTTCGTGCAAATTGAAAGGTATATGTGGACTTTGGTACACCATTTACATTAAATCGGACGAAAATAAATATGCGAGCTATATCTAAATCTGGACCAATTTTCTGGAAATTTAACACATATCATTCTGGACCTAATTCAGTACGCTGTGCCAAATTTCGTGCAAGTCGAAAGATATGTTCGGACTTTCGTCCGAATTAATGTAAATTAATTCGGACGAAAATTTATATGGGAGCTATATACAAATCTGAACTGATTTTCACAAAACTTAGCACACATCATTCTAGACTTAGGGGGACACCCCCATTCTCGCGTCAAAATTTTTGTTTTTTATTTAATTCGAATCTACTCTAATTATAGAATGTCTCTACAAAATTTTAAGTAAAAATCTCAAAAACTCTTGAAGACATAGCCGATTTACTGTGTCAGCATCAAGTTACGGCAAGAGTGATTCTCAAACTTTAAACGCATTTTTCTCGATGCAATTTTTTACGAATGGCGGGCACGATAACTAAAAACTAATAATCCAATCGGTTCCAAATTTTGACACGTTTCTTTGGGAGTGTGTAGCTCTCGTATGAACTAGGACAAAGCCAATCGGTGAAGATCTTCCTTATTTTTTTAACTTAGTTTATGGTCAAAAATAGGCGATTTTCCAAAAAATAATTTTCAAAGTTCCGCCATTTTGTTATTTTTAGAGCGAAGTCAATAATCCTAGTTCATACGAGAGCCAGACATGTACTCTTTCTAACACAGTTGGAATTTTCGGATTCCGATGTTCCAGTGAGGAGTTATCATGCCCGCCATCAAAAATAAGGACTATTCTTTGATCACAAAAAACAACAACAAATTTTTGTAAATTGAGTACGCTATGCCAAATTTCGCGCAAATCAAAAGATATACAGGGGCTTTGGTGCATCATTTACATAAAATCTGAATCTGAATTTTCACGAAACTTAGCACACATCACTCTAGACTTAATTCCGTACGCTGTGCCAAATTTCGTCCAATTCGACAGTACACCAATTACATTAAATCGGACGAAAATATATATGGGTGCTATATCTAAATCTGAAACGATTTTTGCCGCTTTCAATTGGGTTCGTCCTTGTGCCAAACAAATGAGCTGTGCCAAATTTCATCCAAATGCGACCTGTACTTTGTTTACAATTTAAATCGACTCAGAAAGTGATTCTATGAATATTCTCAAAAGGAATCATGGGTCTATATCGATTCCTTTTGCCTGTTACAAACATATGCACAAAGACATAATACCCTGTACCACAGTGTGGTGAAGGGTATAAAAATCCACGCTTGTAAATAACCCTTAAAAATTAGTTAAAAAATCTATGCCTAAAATCAGTTAAAAATATCTAATTAGAAGCCTACAGAGTGGAACATATTCACTTATCAACTCATTAAAAATTCTCAAAATAATACAATTCTCTTGACGTCCCCTTTAAGCACACAATGTCATGGTCTCTGACAGTAGCGGAAACTTCTAAATTTCATACAAGTCCCCAAACATTACGTGAAAAATAATATAACACCCAATGAAATCTAATCTCAGGACCAAATATAGTTAAGCCCTTGAACTGGTTCAGTTTACCCTAATATGGGATTTTTGAATAAGAATTTTTCAAGCTCTAACTACCCCCCGCATTGAGAGGCTTTGCAGATGGCGGCAAATGTTTTCAAGATTCGCTCGTTTCACGCTAACATTGTTGTTAAGATGTGAAACTAATCTTCACTGTTTGGCCTGCTGAGACCTTTCTTGTCACTTAATTTCTTAATTCTTGACAGAGACTCACATACACATACGCCCATACTCACACGCATGGATATAGCATTTACGAGGCACATCCAACAAACGAAGAAACAAATGAACGAACCAAATATGACAATCAGACTTTATTAACTGTGAAATCGTAGAAATGCGAATCGTTGCCATGAGATGGCAATTACAATTGCAACAAATCCAACAACAACAACATGAACGCTCAAATGAAACAAAAGTAACAAAACGTTGATTACGACATCTCATGCACGTATGTAATCTAAGAGAATAGAAATAACAAAAAAAAAAAAAAGAAGAACGCAAAGCAACGCAAATGAAAGAAAGAAAAAAGCAAACAAACAGAATTAATGTCATTTTAGCATGTAAAACAATCAAGGCATGATAGTATAAAACTCTGCATGTTAGTATGCTAGTTGAAATGGCCAAGAAAAATAAAAATGCCGCTTTTTTTAAAGAAGATTTGCCATAGTTGTTAAATGTTTATGGGCCAAAAACAAAAAAATTGTGGGCTCCATATAGGAGAAGGAGTTTGATATGTTACTTATATCCACACATTTATTTCATTCTTTCCAATTTTTTTCGTTTTAGCAACACGAAAGTCCATAAAGAATTAGAAGAAGAAGAAAACAGATAAAGACTTAGAGCACACGAACGAACGCCATACTCTCGGCGCGGCAAATTAAAACTTTAACAAATCAACGAATATTAAATTTGACATGGTGGTGACAACGCCATAAAGATGAGAAATACAAAGCCAACTACTATGCGGCCAAAGAGGGAGATCGAACGAGCGAACGAATGAACATTTAATACTTACAAATTATCAAAACGCATGCGTAGGTTAGATATAGGTGGTTATCGCAGAGGAATGGATGATATATCCAAATGAAGTGGGGGAGGTGTGTTAACATACCTGAAAATAGAGAATAAAAAAAAACAAAATTAATATGTGAATTGTGATAAAAATCTAAAATAATTAAAACAAAATCAATATAAACCAATAAAATTACGTTTTCAAAATCCACGATTATAATTCACCCTCTAAAATTATTTTTATAAAATTCACACTTATAAACCATCAAAAATATTTAAAAAAAAAATCCACACATCTAAGTAACCATCAAGAATAATTCAAAAAATCCACGTTTCCAAATAATCATCAAAACTAATTTTAAATAATTAAAAAAAAATCCACTCTGCTAAATAACGACCAAAAATATTTGTTTAAAAATCCACGTTTTTCTGCAACCTATGATAAATTTAATTTCATTGAGGCCTATTAAGAGTCGTCTGCGTACCAATGGACAAATTTATGGAAAACGATTTATAACAAAATTCGGTACGTCGCACTGTTAAAAATTTAATCTCAATTCAGACACCCGTTCGAAATACATATGGAATCTATGGCTGCATCTGCACCAATTTCATCAAAACGCAATAACGTCATTCAAGTCTCAATTTGATACGTGGTGCAAAAATTCGTGTTAATCGGACAAACATTAGGAGTTTGGTGCACCATTTAGATAAAATTGGACGAATATGTATATGTGGGAGCTATAAATCTGAACCGATTTTCACGAAACTTAACACACATCATTCCAGACTTAATTTAGTACGCTGTGCCAAATTTCGAGCAAATCGAAAGATATTTAGAGACTTTGGCGCACCATTTACCCTAAATCGGACGACAATATATATGGGAGCTATATCTAAATCGGAACCGATTTTCACAAAACTTTGCACAAATCATTCTAAACCTAATTTCGTGCCAATCGAAAGATAATTAAGGACATTGGTGCATCATTTATATTAAACCGATCTAAACCGATTTTTAGGAAACTTAGCACACATCATTCTAGACTTAATTCAGTACGCTAGGCCAAATTGCGTGCAAATCAAGGGATATATATGGGGACTTTGGCGCACTATTTACCTAAAATCGGACGAATATATATGGGTGCTATATATAAATCTGAACCGATTTCACACACATTGCTCTAGACTTAATTCAGTACACTGTGGCAAATTTCGTGCAATTCGAAAGATATTAAGGGACTTTGGTACACTGTCTACCTTAAATACGAATATATATATATATATATATGGGAGCTATATCTAGATCCGAACTGATTTTCACGAAACTTAGCACAAATCATTCTAGGCTTAATTCAGTAGGATGTGCTAAATTTCGTGCAAATCGAAAAATATTTAGGTACTTTGGTGCACCATTTGCCTTAAATCGGACGAAAATATATATGGGAGCTATATCTAAATATGAACCGATTTTCACGAAACTTAACACAAATCATTCTAGGCTTAATTCAGTACGATGTTCTAAATTTCGTGCAAATCGAAAGATATTTGTGGACTTTGGTGCCCCATTTGCATTAAATCGGACGAAAGTATATATGGGAGCTATATGTAAATCTGAACCGGGTTTTCCCAATTTCCTTTTGCCTGTTACAAACATATGCACAATGACATAATACCCAGTACCACAGTGTGGTGAATGGTATAAATAGATGTCGTTATATATCTAAACCAAACGATACCCTAAACAACTACCACGGAACTCTAACTTTCTGCAGATCTATATTAAAAAAATGGGCATTATTTCGTAATATTTGCACCCTCTTAACCGATTAGAGGTCAAAAGCTCCTATTTCTTGCCATGACATCTATGTCGAATAATGTTTTATATCATAATATCCAATTTTTTTTTCACAGAAAGTCTTAGTTAACTTGACCCGCTGAATAGTTACATATCATTACAAAAGCCCATCAAATTAGTTGGCGAGATTCATTCTCCAGTGTAATATTCAGCTTATAATTGTGGCATATAGATCGACTTGAAAAAACACCATAAAAATAAGTTTCGGTCCACTTCGTCCCAAAATTATTATCTGATCATCACCGCAAATTATAGGCGTTGTCCTTGACCATACCTTGATCCTCATGGAAAATTACAATGCGATCAGCGCTATATTTCCGTCCTACAGTGTGGTAATGAGTTACTAAATAATATCTGAATACGTAAACACCTGTAAATATTTAAGTGTAACTCCCACATTCGAGAACATGCGACAACATAATTGGCATCAATTTAAAGGCCAACAACTCCTCTTGGATATACTATCAACTTCTCGGGTCTATATCCTTCAGGAGTAAATATATACGCAAATACAATACAAATTTTGTAATTTTTCACACAAAAAGTCAGGGTCCATTTGACCCATTTGACCCAATTCGTGAGCGACCAGAAAAATGGACAAAAATTAAGTATTTGGTCCATTTCATCCCCTAAATATTAACCGATCTGTACCAAAAACAATAGGGGTCTTCATTGGCCAGAACCCATCCTACATGCAAAATTTCGTGAAGATTGGTCTATAACTGTGGCCTGTATCGTGTGTAGGTCTAGGTCTCGGACCAATATTTCGCAGCGTTACAAACTTATGGGGCTGCACAAAGCTATAAAATTCCACTCATAAAATAATAATTACTTAAAAAAGGCGGTGCATATTTTGAAAATAAAAAAATATATTTCCATATCCATTCGAAAAATCAAATAAATTGTTTTTCTCTTCTTCGCTGATGATAACAGAAGATATCTGCATGTGAAAATCGCTGTTGTGCGTGGCCACCAACGGTGATAATTTATGCCAATCAACACACAATTTGAAATCTCCTCCTTCTACTTTCCAACACACAAAAATACATATATACTGATCCGTGTGATTTTTTCCTTCTACACATCTCATGTGTTGTTTTTTTCAATTTTTTTTACCGACAGTTCCGGCCAGTAGCCGCACAGCCTCAACATTAAATGTCCATCTTGCCATCAGTCATGGTGTTTACATTTTAAATGGGAAATCATGTTTCTTTCAGCTTTGATATTATTGGCAAATGCTGTTGTTTTTGTAACATTATTATAAAATATTTATTGTAGGTTTTTGATACTCCCCTCTTCTCTCCACCACTCTCTGTCTCATCTTTCCCTCTGAGACATGCTATAAGTCTTGGCTACCGGCTACTAATAGATTTGTGACTTTATTGGCATTAACAGATCTTGATAGCTTAATTAGTTAGCTAAGGCTGGATGGCTGGCTGTTGGTTTGTTTATTTGATCAAGGGCACATTTTATTTTTATATGTGTGTTTGTGTGCGTTTGACTTAATGATTACTGTGTAACAAGTTTTATGCCTATAATGAAAACACATAAAATATATGATTTTTATAAAAATCGCTATTGTCTTCTGTGAAATATGTAGGCCTATAGCCACGAAAAGGAGGGGAGATTTGTTTGATTTCTCCATGTATATGACGAAGTGAGTATGGTTAGGCTATTGTTTGTATGATAATTATTGGCAAAACCTAATACCATCAAATAGTTTTGATTATCATAAGAATGCTGTTGATTTGTTAAATAATTATGTTCGACGATAAAAAAACTACTAGACCAAGTCGGCAAATTCGTTGTTTATATTCCATAAAAAATATAAAATATTTTAGTTATTTTCAAAACAACTTATGACATAAAGTATTGAGTTAATGAGCGAAAATGCGTGTTGGCGAAAGCTCGGCATACGTAGTTCGTGGGTTTCATATTAAAAATGATACTCCGTTTAGATTATTAATTTTGATAATATAATAAACTAAGATCTCTGTCATTGGACCATTGTTCTAATAAAGTTCAGCAGAAGTTGGAATCATGAATCTAAGAATGATTGACATTTTCAAAAAAAATTTTAGTAGCAGAGAAGGACTGATAGAACCAAGCAATTTTTAACAGGCAAGAGTCTTGTGATCGACCATAGACTATTTTTTAAACATCCTGATTTATATTTTCTTCTTTGGAAAATCAATTCTCATTAAAATAATTTTTATATTTTTGTAATATAATTTTACTCTTTTTATGTAGATTATAAAAAATCATCCCCACAGAATTTACCATACTCCTTATTTTTATTCGTTTTTTTTTTTCAATAAACATTTCATTAATTTGCTTAATGTAGCATGCAACAACCACTTGCATATAAAGCAACAACAACATTATTTTGTTTTAACATTTTAAATTTGAACTACAAACATTTACAAAATTGTACATTCTTGATAAGAATTTGCAAAGCCCCAAAAAACGATGAAAAAAAACGCCAACGAAATATTTGGCCCTAAACACCTTTCCTTTCTCCCAAAATCGTAAAAAGCCAAACAAGAGCGACAATAACAACAGACACAACACCTCCTTTGCGGTTAAAAGCCCCCCAACAACAACAACGACGACGATAGCGACAATAACTGAATTTCCAGAAATGTTTGCGTGAGAGGTCCTGATGCTGCTCCGCATGTTATATGCCCCGGCTACAATTGTCGTTCATCTTTTGTTCCCTTAACAAGAGCTTTCAAATATTTCAGTTACACCTTTATTTGTTCATGCCTTAAATTTTTGCCATTGATTGTGGTCGAGTGTCATACTAACACCATTTTCCCCTTTGGCTGTGCGCAGTGCAGTGCTTACCCGCCTTAACATGACGACGACAACAACGATGATGATGATGAAGAGTAGAAGTGGTGGTGGTGGTTGGGGAAATCCTCCTCCCTACGCGCCTCTTATCGGGCACATGTGTAACCAGTTCCAGTACCAAAAAAAAAAATTGAAATGAAACGAAAAAAAGAATTACAGCTAACCAAATCACAAAAAGGAATCAAAAGATTGCAGCAAAGCAACGCAACAACAACAAAAAAATCAATTGAGCACTTTTCTTTACGTCCGCTGTAACATACAATTGATGTCAATATCGCATACAGCAGCCTTTATTTCATTTTATGGCATTGGATGTGGTGGCATGACATGCTTATGGTCAGTTGCAGCAATGGTTGGTCGGTCGGTCGGTCGGATGCTGGCTAGTGGCTAGTGGCTAGCTGCCTGGCTGGCTGGCTGAGAGGCAGTTGAGCCTGGCATATAGCATTTTGGCATTGTCACATTTGCCGTTGCCGCCATGCTATGGCCCCAGCCAGGGCGAATACTGCGAGTGGTGGTCGTTTGTTCGTTCATTCGCCCGTTCACAAATGCAGAAATCATCCACACTTACGACTGTAAGTATGTGCATGTTGGCCGGTTGGCTGGCTTTCATGGTTGCTATGTTACCACCACGAGTGATATCAGTTCACAAATTAACAATCAACCGGAGTAGTTAACAGCACAAAATATACTGTCGATTGTTTATGAGTGGATGGCTGATCAACCAAAACAACCAGCACAAACAGCAACAACATCCTCCATTCCCTGCCAAAAACGGCAAAGGTTGCAACACCACCTCAAAAAAAGAAAAAAAAAACCCAAAAAAAGACAACAGAAAAAACGTCACAAACGAAAACAATCTTGAAGTGTTTAATTTAAAGCTGCTGCCATGCCATAGTTCAGAAAATCGACATTCGAATAAATAAATTTCGGTTTTGTCCAGTTTGGATGCTGCAACACCGACTAACTAGGCAGATGGGGAATAATGCAGAGCGGGAGAGAGAGAGCGAGAGGTCGCAAGGGGAGTTAGGTGTATGTATGTATTCCCAAAGATAAATGTTAACTTTTAATTTAATTAAATTTTCAAAATTTGGTAATTTGTTATTATTGCAGCCAGCAAAAAAACTTTCCGCTTACTTATATATGATTTAAAAAGTTCTTTAGTTGTTGTTGTTTTTCTGTTATCATTTTTTGGGGTGTTACTGAATTGTTTCGATATTGACAGGGAATAATGACTGTGATTTAAGTGGATTTCCTTAAGCTGTAATGATTTACTTTATTGAAAAAAGGAAACAAGTCGGAATAAAGTAGGTTAGTTCGGAGGGAAAACGGTGTAGGACAACCATACCGCCTTTTTGCCCTTGGTTATAAAGGATACATGAATTTATCTGTGAAAGTGTATAAATTGAAGCAATTATCAATTTTGGCAACCGAAAAAAAGACTCAACTTGTATAATGAAAAAATATTAAAATTTGGATGCAACTTCGATTTTCAAAATCACCCTAGCCAATTTTTTATCATTAAAGACATTTTGCAATTCAAGACATATATGATACAGTTCGAATATATGATATAGTCCGGACTTGGCACCATACAGTCCGTGTTTGGCACCGGACTGTAGGCCGGATGCATTAAAACTTCAAAACCAAGCTCCCGAAGTTTATGGCGAGTCGATGTAGATGTGTGTGGCTTGTCCTGGTGGAACACATCACATCTCCTGTTGGCCAATTCTGGTCGTTTCTGGTCAATTGTAAATGGCTTAAAACAGTTATGGTCGATTTTTAGCTCCTGAGCGATATTACGACTGATAACATGCCGGTCAACTTCGATCATTTCTCCAATTTTATTTACATTTTTGACGACCGACAAACTTGTGCGAGATGCACCTTTAACATCAAAAATTCATGAACGGAATATACGAAATCAAACGTGCACATAATTGGCTGTTACAGCATAGGACCATGATTGCATTTTCGCCTTTGTCTAAGAAAAAACTATAAGATGTAACGAATTTTCTCGTTGTTCACTTCTATTTCGAACACCCAGTAACTCACAACTGAATGTACCAAACAAAAAACAGCAAAATATTTCCTGCGAAATGTCACTCTTCCAACGAGCATAAATCTGAAATTGGTACATCCATTTGCTGAAAAAAATAATGGATTTATTTTTCCACTACATAATATTCATATCATCCCTTCTCCCTTACCTGCCTTTTGCCTTCGTAATCGTATAACGAGCCTTCCTAGCAGAAGTCTATTTAACCTTACCTCGTCTATAAAGACCCTCTTCAGATCGACTATAACATATCCCTTCAGGTGGACTATTAAGTCTGTCTCTATGTCGCCTATGGATATTCCTAGCCATCAGTTTGTTCCTTCCGACCTACAACTAGCCTATTTAGACATCCAGCTTCAGCTCGACAAAAAGACTCCCTGATTCAGCCCTCCTGTATGATAAGAGGAGATTTTGTAGACAAATTGAGTAGTTACAGGCGAGCTAAAGGGAGTAACTGAAGAAAGACGTCGTAAATGAGCTGAAGGAATCTGTACAGATGATTTGAAGCAATTCTATACAGGCGAGTTGAATCAGGGTGTCTTTATAGTCGAGCTGAAGCTGGGAGAGTTTATAGATGATGTGAACCTGGGAGACTTTGGGGAGTCTTTATAGATGAAATGATGAAATTATAGTCGAGCTAAAGGGAGATTTCGTAGATGAGCAGAAAGAAGTTTATACAAGAAATTCCCTTCGGCTCATCTGTATAGATTTTTCTACCTCATCTACGAAGACCCTTTAGCTCGTCTATAACTACTTCCTTTGCCAACAAAGTCTCCTCTCATCATACGGGCGATCTAATTCAGGGTGCCTTTATAGTCGAGCTGAAGCTGGGAGCCTCCGGGAAGTCTTTATACACAAAATATAAACTTACAGACGAGCTAATAGTAGACTTCGTAAATGAGCAGAAGAAAATTTATGCAGGCAATGTCCTTCTGTTTATCTGTATAGATATCTTCAGCTCATCTACGAGGTCTCACATTAGCTCTCTATAATTTCATTGTTTCGTCTATAAAGACTTCCCGGAGGCTTCCAGCTTCAGCGCTACTATAAAATTCTTCATTTCGTCTAAAAGCACCCCCAGAGTCTCCCAGCTTCAGGGTATCTATAAATTCTCCCAGCTTCAGCTCGACCATGAACTACAATTCATCTGTAAAGATTCCTTTACCTCATTTACGAAGTCTCCCATTATTTTGTCTTTAATATTCAGTTCATCTGTAAATTTTCCCAGCTTCAGCTTGACTATTAATCAGGGTGTCTTAATTCAGATCGCCTGTATAGAGCTTCTTCAGATCATCTGTACAGATTCATTCTGCTCACTTTCGAATTCTTCCTTCAGGTTTCCCTTTAGTAAGCCTATAGGTACTCCCTATAAAGTCTACTCTTACACTCTCTAGCTCTTCTATAACGACTCCCTTCAAAATAGCATCAGCTCGGTGATTAGTACTCAAATCGTTGATATTAATTTCCATGAGAAATTCCAGTATACACTGCTCTATGCTCGTACATAGAGTCGCTGTTTTAATTCCCTTCAGCTCATCTAGAGGGACATCCTTCAGGTTGCCAATTGACATTCCTTTCAACTCGTCTATAGACACTGTCCTCAGCTTGTCGACAGAGAACGGTTCCTCTCTCCTATTGATATCGGCTTCAGTTCCTCTATGGAAATTTCCTTCGGTTAGACTAGAGAGACTCTCATTTGGCTCGCCTATAGAGAATTTCAGCCTTCAACTCGTTTATAGAGACATTCTGCTTTTATGATGTGCTTATAATTGAACACATCAACAGGGACTACTCTTAGTTCATCCAAAGATATTCTCCTCAGTATTTTTATGCAGACTCTTTGTCTTTAGAGATAATCTTCTTTCAATTCATCCATAGTGGCATATATATTATTCGATGAAGTTTGTTTCTTAAGTCTTTTGTTATAACTATACAAAAAATCCGGGCATGATGTCGGGCATAATTGATTCTGGCATACAAATAATCTAAAAAAAAAAATATTTCTCTACTAAAATAAGAAACTTCATGCGGATCTCTTTGCAGTTAAAAATTTTCCCCGGACATTGAAAATTCATTTTGGCATTGTTCTCCCCACAAGAAGCCTCAATAATAAAATGTAGATTTGTATCAATCATTTGGCGACAGTTAAACATGTCATGTAATAAACCGAAGAGTTGATTTTTTGGTTTTTCTTCCTCCTTTCATAAACACCACTCATGGGAATGTCACAAAATATGTTCGGAAAACAAACAAAAAAAAACAATAATAAACACAACAATGTATGGCTTCTTCGGCATTAACATCAATGTTCGCAGTGATCTTCTTTTAATGTATTTATTGACCATTCAAAAGACAATCAACGCATAATACAATTACAATTTAATTACAAAACAGCAGCCGCACAAGAGTCGGCCAGCAATCGAGACGGGTGTTGTGTTGTGATCTCGCCTTGTGGACCCGCCATAAACAATAAATTCATGAATTTAACACTCTCATTATTAACATTGTTTTAAGAAGATGATGGAGGAAGAAGTAGGGGGAAACAGGTCATAATATGAAGCATTTTATTTCATTAAAGACTTTAGGTGAGGTTATGACAAAAAATTTGACGAGTCGAATGTTTTGCTGGTAGATTTTTTGAGACGATTTTAAATAATACCCTACACAACAATATTGAACCGATAATTGAAGTCTCGAACCGATGGGAGTGAAGTTTTTGTACACAATCTGACTAGAGTCTGCATTCGAACTGAAGCCAGTATCCAAAGATGAACATAAAAATAGTCTCTATATAGACGAACTGAAGGTATAACAAAAGACTTAAGAAACAAACTTGCTAGAATAATAGAGATGTCACTATAGACGGGCTGAATGAAGAGAGTCTCTAAAGACGTACTGTGGCCAAGGGGCCTTAATAGTCGAATTGAAGCAGGGAGTCTTAATCAAAAAGGGTGTCTTTAGACGAACTGGGGGAAGTACCTACAGTGGAGCTAAAGGGAGTCTCTAAAGACGAACTCAGGGGAGTCTTTATATATGAGCTAATGGGAGTCTTAATAGCAAAGCTGAAGCGTGTCGAACTGAAGGCAGTATCTATAGACGAACACAAAATAATCGCTATATAGACGAACTGGGGATATAACGAAAGACTTAAGAAACAAACTTGATATAATAATAGAGATGGCACTACAGATGAGCTGAAAGAAGGGAGTCTCTAAAGACGTATTGAGGCCATGGGGTGTTAATAGGCGAGTTGAAGCTGGGAGTCTTAATAAAAAAGGGTATCTAGAGACGAACAGAAGGGAATATACGAGCTATGGTGTCTGCACAGACCGACTGTGGGAGTCTTTATTGACAAACTGATGGTAGTCAGGCTGAAGGGAGTCTCTATAGACGAGCTGAAGGGAAACTCTATAGACGAGCTGAAGGGAGTCTCTATAGACGAGCTGAAGGGAGTCTCTCTAGACGAGCTCTATAGACGAGCTGAAGGGAGTCTCTATAGACGAGCTGAAGGGAAACTCTATAGACGAGCTGAAGGGAGTCTCTATAGAGGAGCTGAAGGGAGTCTCTATAGACGAGCTGAAGGGAGTCTCTATAGACGAGCTAAGGGTAGCCTTAATAGGCGACCTGAATGGAGTCTGCATTGGAGAGCTGAAGGGAGCCTATATAGACGAGCTGAAGGAAGGTTCTATAGACGAGCTAAGGGTAGTCTTAATAGGCGACCTGAATGGAGTCCGTATTGGCGAGCTGAAGGGAGCCTCTATAGACGAGCTAAGGGTAGTCTTAATAGGCGAGTCTGGAGTCTTTATTGGCGAGCTAAACGGAATATCTGGCGAAGAGATTTTTTTACAGACGGGCTGAGGGGAGTCTTTATAAACGAGCTAGGATCTCCATTGACGAGCTAGAGGGTGTCTTTATAGAAGAGCTGATAGGAGTCTAATATCCATGCTGAAGTTTGACTTAATAGGCGACTTGTATGGAGTCTTTATTGGCGAGCTGAGGGGAGTATTTATAGACGAGCTGAAGGGGGTCTATAAAGACGTGGTGAAGGTAGTCTCTATAGAAAAGCTGAAGGCAGTCTCTAGACGAGCTGAGGGGGGGGGGTCTTTCATAGACAAGCTGAAGGGAGCCTCTATGGAAGAGCTGAATGTAGTCTCTATAGACGAGCTGAAGTAAATCTATAGGGAGTCTCTATAGACGAGCTGGAGGAAGTTTTTCATTGTCGAGTTGAAGGGAGTTTTTCATAGACGAGCTGAAGGGAATCTGTATAGAAAAGCTAATGTGTATCCACAAACGGGCTGAGGGGGGTCTTTATGATTATGATGGTAGTCAGGTTGGAGAGAGTCTCTATAGACGAGCTGAGGGGAATCTGTATAGATGAACAGAGGGGAGTCACTAAAGCTGAGTCTTCATAGCATCTTTATAGGTAATCTGAAGCAAGTCTGCGTAGACGAACTGAGGGGAGTCTCAACAGCTGGGTGGTGTTTCTAAAGACGAGCTAAGGGGGTCTCTGAAGGAAGGAGCTAAAGGGAGTCTTTGTAGACAAGTAGATGAAAATTTCTATCGGGGAGTTCTGGGGAATTCTCTGCAGACAAGCTAAGAAAATTCTGTTAAAACGAATAGATGGGCACAGTCTTTTTACACTATGAGAATTCCTGTAGTTGAAACCAGTAAAAAAAATCGTAAGACATAGTTCCATCAGTCAAGGTCAATTACTGCAGGGTATCACCCAGTCGGCCCGAAATAACCCCAACCTTTTTAACTTGTTCTTATTCATTTTTTTTCTTCTCCTTATCATCCCCATCCATATGTATTAAGCTTTTGTGTTACCATAAAGTACGTATGTATATTAGTGTGTGTATGTATGTGTGTGTTTTTTCAGTTTTCGTGGTTGTCGTTTTTATTTTACTTATAAATATTCATTTGGCTGTCATTTAAACAAATAAAGAATCCACAAATGTCAGCTACTTTTCAACTTCTCTACACATGTCATTAACCAAAAGGAAACAGACGAATAAAACCAAAAAACAACAAGAACAAAAACAACAACAAACTGACAACATCTACAGGGCAATTCGAACAGCGGCCAAGTTAAACAAACCAACCATGAAAAGGGTAGAGAGTTGGGCAGATTGGTAGGTAGGTAGGCAGGAGATGTTGTACACTTCATCCCAAGGCTCGACAATCTTTTGAGGATATGTCGACGAAAGGAGCTTTAAAAGGCAAATAAAACAATAACAACAAAGCCGTAGTGTAATAAGCCCAGTCGGCAGTGGCGGCAGCAACAGACCCTGATGATCAAAACTAAACATTCAGCCAAGCGAGAAACCACCAAAAACAAAAACATATCTCTTGTTCTGTTTTTATTTTTGTGTTCCGAAAAAAAAAACGAAAAAACAAAAACCAAAAATAGCAGCAACAACAACTGCAGTTGCCGGAAAAACAACAGCGACAACAATTGCATCAAGAGCAACAACACCAACAACAAAACGAATGCCACAGCCAACAATTCAACACGGTGTGGTTGGTTCGATGGTTGGTGGTATTATGGTGTATAACATTACTTGCTGGTGGTCTCCGAACATAGGCGACAGCGACTGAACTTGAATATAATTTTTCCTTTTATTAAAAAGTAACCACAAACAAACGAATGGAACAAAACAAATAAAAAGACAAACGAATAAACAGTCAGACAGATAGACGTGCCATTCAGATGGCTGGGGATTGGGATGACATGGGCTGGCTGGATGGATGGCCGGTTGGCCTTTATTACATTTTAGTACTGGTTTGTGTCCTTCTTCTTGACCACCACAAGTGACGCACTGGCTGGTCAAAACCCACCAACCAACCGACCGACCGGCTGACTGACTGACTACCACTGATGAAAAGAATCATATAAATGAAAATATGATAAGCAGACAAATATTGATTTCAAGGAATCCTTCTAAATGTGTCAGTTTTCTTGGGAATCTACGACAGTCGTTGGAAATATGACGATTTTTCAGAATGGCATGCAAATCTTAACTATTTTTATAATATTTCGTTACAAAACAACAACAACTGACTGGGAAAGTAAATATTTTCTGGCATTTACGCATTGTGATAACGAAAGACTTAAGCAACGAACCTGATGGGAAAATAGTGAAGAATGAATTCATGGGTGACAAGGTGGAAACAGGCAATTGGTGACTAGAATGCTTCCATCGATGTACCGATTTTCTATAGAAGACCTAAAGGAAACATTTATAGAGGAGCTGAAGGTGGTCTCTCTAGATAAGCTGAAGGAAGTTTTTCATAGAGAACTGAGGGGAGTATGTATGGAAGAGCTGAGGGGAGTCTTTATATACCAGCTGAAGGGAGGCTCAATAGACGAGCTGATGGGAGTCTCTATAGACGAGCCGAATGTACGCGGTCATAGACGAGCTGAAGGGAATCTTTAAAAACGAGCTGAATGGAGTCTCTATAGACAAGTTGAAGGGAGTCCTCTATAGACGAGCTGAATGCTGTCTCCATATACGAGCTGGAGGGAGTCTCTGTAGACGGCAAATGGAGTCCCTATAGACGAGCTGAAGTTGGGAGTGTATAGACGAGCTGAAGACAGTCTTTCATAGACGAGCTGAAGGGAGTCTCTTTCATAGACGAGCTGAAAGGGAGTCTTTCATAGACGAGCTGAAAGGGAATCTTTCATAGACGAGCTGAAAGGGAGTCTTTCATAGAAGAGCTGAAGGGAGTCTCTTTCATAGACGAGCTGAAGGGAGTCTCTTTCATAGACGAGCTGAAGGGAGTCTCTTTCATAGACGAGCTGAAGGGAGTCTCTTTCATAGACGAGCTGAAGGGAGTCTCTTTCATAGACGAGCTGAAGGGAGTCTCTTTCATAGACGAGCTGAAGGGAGTCTCTTTCATAGACGAGCTGAAGGGAGTCTCTTTCATAGACGAGCTGAAGGGAGTCTCTTTCATAGACGAGCTGAAGGGAGTCTCTTTCATAGACGAGCTGAAGGGAGTCTCTTTCATAGACGAGCTGAAGGGAGTCTCTTTCATAGACGAGCTGAAGGGAGTCTCTTTCATAGACGAGCTGAAGGGAGTCTCTTTCATAGACGAGCTGAAGGGAGTCTTTCATAGACGAGCTGAAGGGAGTCTCTTTCATAGACGAGCTGAAGAGAGTCTTTCATAGACGAGCTGAAGGGAGTCTTTCATAGACGAGCTGAAGGGAGTCTTTCATAGACGAGCTGAAGGGAGTCTTTCATAGACGAGCTGAAGGGAGTCTTTCATAGACGAGCTGAAGGGAGTCTTTCATAGACGAGCTGAAGGGAGTCTTTCATAGACGAGCTGAAGGGAGTCTTTCATAGACGAGCTGAAAGGGAGTCTTTCATAGACGAGCTGAAAGGGAGTCTTTCATAGACGAGCTGAAAGGGAGTCTTTCATAGACGAGCTGTAGGGAGTCTTTCATAGGCGAGCTGAAGGGAGTGAAGGGAGGGAGCTTAAGGGGTTCTTTCATAGACAAACTGAAGGGAGTTTTTCATAGACGAGCTAAAGGAGAGCCTATATAGAAGAGCTGAATAGGTTATTTCATAGACTATCTGAAGATGTTTTTTCATAGAGCTGAAGGGAGTCCTTCATAGACGACTGAAGGAAATCTCTACAGACGCGCTAAATGAGTCTCTATAGACGAGTAGAAAAAATCTCTACACAGACAAATCTCTCTACAGACGACCTGATGGCAGTCTTTATAGACGAACTGAAAGGAGTCCCTATAGACGAGGGCAGTCTCTATAGACCTAAAGGAAATGTTTATAGATGACCTGAGGGGAGTCTCTATAGACGAGATGAAAGCAGGCTCTATAGACGATCTCGAAGATGGCTGTACAGTCGAGCTTACGTGGAGAGTCTCTACAGAAGAGCCGAGTCTTTATAGACGATCTGTAGGCAGTTTTTATAGATGAACTGAAATGCATATTTTATATTCACCGTTCAGCTCCCCTCGTGACCTATATAATGGCCTTAATGTTCGAGCTGAAAGTAATATCTATGGGCAAGCTGAAATTTCACCAGACAAAAGGGGCTCTCTGTAGGCAACCTGAACGGAGTAATTTGGGAAGAAAGGCGAAGCTAATGCCGAAAATGTTTTCCTATATCTTATTGGTTATCCAAAATCGGAAATAAATAATTTTTGTGTAGTTTACAATGTTGCTGCTCCAACCACCACCCTCCTCATTTATCACATGACAGAAAATTAATTACCGCCTATTAATGCCAGCTCTCTGATTGTGTTGCAGTCAATTCCCGTTCATGTTCCTGTTTAATTTATCATCAATAACTTGATTAGCATTCAACTTAAGCATGATTTCCTTTCAACCAATTATCACAGAGAGATCAACTTTATTGTTAATTAATTCACAAAAAATCAATTTTAATTAACTCACTTCGATTTGATCAATTACAAAGTATGGCCAGATCAGTTAGTTATACAACAATTGTTTGCCCTTGCAACATTGTTGTTCGGAACAAAAAAAAAACTCAATTTTTATTTATTTCCACAATGTTTTATGCAAATTATTTGACAAACAGCAACAACAACGAGAGCATATGACAACAATGTGACAGTAATGACAAAGTGAGCTGGGTACGAAAAAAAAAACAATTAATGAAGTTGATCGAAAACTACTATACCCAGCATGGCACGAGGGGAATATTTGGAGGCTATCGGAAGTGTGATTTTTTCAAAGGAATATTTTTCAAGGATAATTGAAAGAGTGGATTTATAAAGAAATATTTTTCAAGAAACTTCACAAGGCGTGGATTTTTTAGTAAATATTTTTTCCATGCCTAACTGAGGCGTGGTCTTTTTAATGAAGCCTATCAGAGGCGTGGATTTTTTAACGAATATTTTTTCCAAGCATAACAAAGTCGTTTATTTTTTGAAGAATATTTTTTCAAGGGCTACCAAAGGAGTGGATTTTTTAACGAATATTTTTTCCAAGCATAACAAAGTCGTTTATTTTTTGAAGAATATTTTTTCAAGGGCTACCAAAGGCGTGGATTTTTTAAAGAATATTTTTCCAAGCCTATCAAAGGCGTGGATTTTTTAAAGAATATTTTTTCCAAGCCTATCAAAGGCGTGGATTTTTTAAAGAATATTTTTTCCAAGCCTATCAAAGGCGTGGATTTTTTAAAGAATATTTTTTCAAGGGCTACCAAAGGCGTGGATTTTTTAAAGAATATTTTTTCAAGGGCTACCAAAGGCGTGGATTTTTTAAAGAATATTTTTTCAAGGGCTACCAAAGGCGTGGATTTTTTAAAGAATATTTTTTCAAGGGCTACCAAAGGCGTGGATTTTTTAAAGAATATTTTTTCAAGGGCTACCAAAGGCGTGGATTTTTTAAAGAATATTTTTTCAAGGGGTATCCCAGGGGTGGATTTTTTAAAGAATATTTTTTCAAGGGTCTACCAAAGGCGTGGATTTTTTAAAGAATATTTTTTCAAGGGCTACCAAAGGCGTGGATTTTTAAAGACTAGTTTTTCAAGGCCTAACCAAGGCGTGGAGTTTTTAAAGACTAGTTTTTCAAGGGCTACCAAAGGCGTGGATTTATTAAAGAATATTTTTTCAAGGGCTACCAAAGGCGTGGATTTTTTAAAGAATATTTTTTCAAGGGCTACAAAAGGCGTGGATTTTTTAAAGAATATTTTTTCAAGGGCTACCAAAGGCGTGGATTTTTTAAAGAATATTTTTTCATGGGCTACCAAAGGCGTGGATTTTTTAAAGAATATTTTTTCATGGGCTACCAAAGGCGTGGATTTTTTAAAGAATATTTTTTCAAGGGCTACCAAAGGCGTGGATTTTTCAAAGAATATTTTTTCAAGCCCACCAGAAGGCGTGAATATTTTTAAAGTATATTTTTTCAAGGGCTACCAAAGGCGTGGATTTTTTAAAGAATATTTTTTCAAGGGCTACCAAAGGCGTGGATTTTTTAAAGAATATTTTTTCGTGGTGGATTTTTTAAAGAATATTTTTTCAGTTTAAAGACCTTTTCAAATATTTTATGATCAACACTTAATATACCCCACATATACGGAACAATTATAAATAATGCAGACTTTATTTTAATTTCTTGCCTTTGGAATTGATTGGTGGTGGTGGTGGTTTTGTTTACCAAAAGCGCCTACAAGTCCACCATTTAAAGACAAGACCACAAATAGCATGGAGGAAGAAGAAATCAACACAACGAACAACTACAACAACAACAACGAAAATCACAAATAGCACAGCGACACTGCACAAAGATGATGGAGGCAAAAAATGAGCTTAATTAAATGTGAAAATGCATGCAATATCTACCATACCATCATCGTCATCAACATTGCCGTTGTTGTTCTTGCTGTTGTCGTCGTCATCAGTAACAGCAACAAACAACATCATCATCAGCAGCAGGAGTAACAGCAACAACAACAACTATGGCATTGGCGGCGGCCTCAACATTGCCAATATCAACACAGAAATAAAGGCTACCTCCGCTTCCATACTCCAGCCTAGATTACCGACCCCCAACTCTAGGCTAGGCTCGGCACAATACCCAATACCCAGTTCAATGTACCAGAAGTAAGCATTGATTCGCGTTTCATGCTGCGCGCCATGCCGGCAATAATGATGACGACAACAACTTCGACGATGCCGGTCCGGGTGATGACGATGATGAGGAGGAGGCGGCAAAGGAATGTGCGTGAGTTAGGCATGCTCAGTATGAGTACGCGTACATGTCAATACAAATCCAATACAGCATATGTCAATTCATGTGCATTGTGAAATGAGACCAACAGCAGCAGCAACAACAACAAGAAGGAACGGGGTTCCAAACATCAGGGAAGAAACGAGGAAGACGACGACAACTACGACTATGACTCTGAGGACAACAACGGCAACAACATGGAAAGTATTTTTCTTGTTTTTCTTTCTTTTCTTTTTGTTTTGATTTCAACTCCTTATTATGTGTGTGTAAGTCAGCTCGTATGAAAACAAAAAACCCTATGGACTTTGATAGGTTTCTTGTAATGTTGGCGAAAATAAACCAAACCAGGAGATGCCAACTGCAAACCAACAAAAAAATATATGCGGCATTTGTTTCTCTATATATCTCTCTCTCTCACCCCGAGACTTGATGAATAAAACAACAAGCGTAGACTTTCAATAGATAGTTAAAAACTTTAAAGCGCTATTTTTTTCCTTTACAAGACCTAAATCGTCGTCGTTCGAAATCAGCCTCATCAAGCCCGGTTTGTTGTTATGTTTGAGTCGTAGGCAGCATAGTGTTTTCTATAAAAAGAAACAACGATTCTTTTATTCGTTTTTCTGTTCGTTTCCATTTCAGTAATATTCTCGCGGGGTTTTCACTTTCAGCTTCATTTGGTGTTTAGATAGGAAAACATATTCAGTGTTTGTTGTTTTTTCTTCGTCGTCTTTTTTGTAATGTATAAAACATTAAATGATCATTTCGTTTGTGGCCGCTACCACCTCTATCGAACCGAAGTAGGGGCTTGGTGTTGCGAATACAAGCAGCTGATAGACAAGAGCGACAAGTGAAAATTGTTAAAATCCTAAGGAGATGACTTCAATACACATACACACATATCCCACACAATGTCAATGAAGGAGATCGATTTTAAAAAGGTTAAATATAGCATGAAAAATCCCGATTAACCTTCAGAACTTATGAAATATTACTTTAAGAAACTGGATATATTCCAGAAAATTATATCTTAGATAGTCTCGTAGAAAGGCCAATATATTTTGACAGCAAAAAAAAATATATATTTTTAAATACCAATGAAAATCTTTCTTTAAAAAATCAATCCCTGAAAAGAACTTAGAAAAGTAATCTTTAAAGAAGCCATTCCATTCCAGTATCTTATCAAAATTTACCCCCTAGAAAATGGGCCTTTAAAATATTCGCCATGCTGGTATCTTAGCAAATAATATGACCTATTAGTCCTGATGTTGCAGTGACCAGTGATGATTCCTGTCACTACTCTAATTTCGGCTTTACTCAGGTTCAATAGTGAGCGCGTTCTTTTGGTAGACAGAGTCGGCCAAATGGATCTTGACACGTTGCACCTAGGTTCGTTGTGCCAAAGTTCACAGGCTGTTTCGTCAAAGAATGCCTCAAAATTCCTATAGAAAAGACATATGGGTGATTTGATTGAGTCATCAGTTTCTAGATCGGTGGATTGAGATCCTCGTCTAGCTAGTTCGTCCGCTCTTTCATTACCCAAAATGTCACAATGTCCTGGTACCCAACACAACCGATAGCTACGGTTAAGTTCTTCCAGAGCTGCTCTACACTTGAGGAAGGCTTCGGATTTGATGTGACAAGATTTGATGGCTTTAAGAGCCGCTTGACTATACACAAAGATAGTTACCGGTTCAACGACCTCAGCATCCAGACTTTTTATCAATTCCGCTGCCTTCCAGATCGCGAAGATTTCAGCTTGGAAAACACTGCAGTTGCTATCCAGCTTGTAGGTTAACTCAAGGCCTAACCTTTCACAGTAGACGCCTGCCCCAGTGCCTTCTTCCATCTTGGATCCGTCTGTATAGAAAGCCAGACCGTCCAGAGGAGGGGTACTTCGTTTCCAGTCGTCTCTACTAGGAATTACGACAACTACATCGTCAAATCTAAGGATTGGTGATATATAGTCGCTTAGTTTAATGCGTTGGTCCAAAGCTATACCTGGTTCATTCAGAACACTACTATGCCCAAAGGTACAGTTCCGCCAGAGTTTTTGTTCATGCAGCCGTAGGGCGCTACGCGCAGCTTGACACTTAATGCCCTTAAAAAATAAAACCAGTAAGGAATGTAATAAAGTCGGACGGGCCCACTATATGGTACCCCTCACCACTTTGGGTATATTCAATAGATGCATTCTAACATAACATGATCTATATATAAATACCGATTTATATCAATCCATAAACATGTCATTCTGTAACCTATATTAAACTCTTCATTTCGATAGATGGGGAATGGGACAAAATTATGTAAATCGATTTAAGGGGATTGTCGATTTTTTTATTTTTCAGATTTTAAATGGGCTGGTAAAAGAATACCAATGCTTGTTAAGATTTGTTACTTTGCACATATATTTGAAGATTTAAAAAGGAAGAAAAATAATTTACAAAAAAAAAAAAAAATTGTTGTTGTTTTTTGTGATCAAAGAAAAGAATTAGAACGCTATGCCAAAATTCGTTCGAATCAAAATATTTCCAGGGACTTTAGTGGACTATTTACCTAAAATCGGGCGAAGCTATATATGGACACTATATCTAAATCTGAACCGATTTTCACGAAACTTTGCAGACAATATCCAAGGCTTAATTTAATACACAGTGTCAAATTTCGTGTAAATCGAAAGATATATAGGAACTTTGGTGCACCATTTACCTAAATTCGGACGAAAATATATATGGGAGCTATACCTAAATCTAAACCGATTTTCACGAAATTTGACCCACATTGTTCTCGACATCATTTAATACTATATGCCAAATTTCGTCTAAATCGAAAGATATATAGGAACTTTGATGCACCATTTACATAAAATCGGACGAAAATATGTATGGGAGCTATATCTAAATCTGAACCGATTTTTACCAAATTTTACACACATAATTCTACACTTAATTCAGAACGCTATGCCAAATTTCGTGCGAATCGAAAGATGTGTAGGGTCCGTGGTGCTCGATTTACTTGAAATCGGACGAAATTATATACGGGAGCTATATCGAAATCTGAACCGATTTTCTCGAAACTCACCACTCATCATACCAGACCTAATTCAGTACACTATACCAAATTTGGTTCAAATCGAAAGATACATAGGGACTTTGTTGCACTTTTTGCATTAAATCGGACGAAATAATATATGGGAGCTATATCTAAATCTGGACCGCTTTTCAGGAAACATACCACTCATCATTCTAGACTCAAGTTATGCCAAATTTCGTGCTAATCGAAAGATATATAGGGACTTTGGTGCACACTTTACATTAAATCGGACGAAAATATATATGGGAGCTATATCTAAATCTGAACCGATTTTCACGAAGCATCACACACATCATTATAGTTTTCACTTAGTACACTATGCTAAATTTCATGTAAATCGAAAGATATATAGGGACTTTGGTACACCATTCACATTAAATTGGACGACAATATATATGGGAGCTATATCTAAATCTGGACCGATTTTCAGGAAAGTTGGCAGACATCATTCTACGCTCAATTAAGTACGTTATGCCAAATTTCATGCAAATTGAAGGATATATAGAGACTTTTTGTGCAACATTTACCTAAAATCGGACGAAAATATATATGGGAGCTATATTTAAATCTTAACCGATTTTTCCCAATTTCAATAGGGTTCGTCTTTGGGCCGAAAATAAAAGCTGTTCCAAGTTTCAGTCAACGTCATGTGTCCTAGAAACAATATTTGTAAAAAATCCACACCTTGTGTAGGTCTTTGAAATTTTTTTTTTTTTTTTTTCAAAAATCCACGCTAGGTAAAGTCCTTAATTTTAACCGCAGCCATGATAGTCCTTAAAATCTTTTAATTTTCCATATATTCTAAGAAATTCTTAAAAACATCCACGATTACTGAAAGTATTATGAAAATATTTTTTAAAAAAATCACGTTTATTTAAGGTCCTCCAAAAAATATTTTTAAATATTTAAGATCCTCTAAAATATATTTTTAAAAATCCATGTTTTTTGAAGGTTCTCTAAAATCTAAGTTTCCGTTGATCGCTAAAAAATATTTTTTTTTTAAATTGATGCTCTGTTGATCTCTAAAAATTTTTTCTTTTAAAAAAAGATCCTAACTTTTGCCTATCTCTAAAAAAATTTTAAAAAAAGCTTTTGAGATCGATGATCGCTGCTTAAAAAAATAGTATTTCAAAAATCTACGCTTACTTGGTCTCCCAAATTATTTCTAAAAAAATTCTCAGAAATTCTTGGTTATTGCTCTGATAAATTAAAAAAATATTCTAAACCCCTTTTCCCCTCTCACTAGACTCAACTCCTTGCCGCATTAAAAATATCATTTCCAAAATCTACGCTTACTTGGGAGACCTATGAAGTATTCCTAAAAAGTAACTAGATTCTCAAAAATCATCGATTATTGCTCTGAAGGAACTAAAAAAAATATTCTAAAACCCTTTCGAGCCTCTCACTAGACCCACCTCCTTACCGCATTAAAATTCTGTTGATGTTATGGGCATTTTTTGTTGTTGTGCGATCCCTGTGTTCAGCTGACTGGCTCCCTAAAACATGCGGACCATACCATAGAGAAAAAATAAAAACAACAACAACAAACGCACCAAAAAAGAAAAACTAAGAACTGTGATATAAAAATATCTTAACAACAACCAGTTGATATCAATATACTTGTTGCTCAGTGGTTTGCCAGAATTCTTGGTCGGACGGTTGGTTGGTTGGCCTGGCTGGTAGGCTTAGATTGGACTTCACTTTACCGGCCATTGATGTGATTGTGTGTTGTGCGTTCTGTGTGCAATCACATAGTACAACAAACCACGACAGACTACAGATGAATAATACAACAAGAAAAACAACAACAAATATGACTTAACATGCTAGTCTGTCTATATGTAGTCTAGTTTGCTTGACTTGACCATCGGCGGTTGGGTTTTATAAATGTTGTTGGGGACTCGGCCGGTGTTCTTGTTCTACGAATAATTCGAGTTGTTGTTGTATGTTTTCTTTGGTTTCCATTTGCAACAACAACAACATGATGGAGATTGAACACTGAACCAGTACCGCCACCACCAACATCATCCTCCTCGTCGTCGTCATCATCCTCATCATAGCTCAAAGCTGAATATATTTGCCAGCAAAACCAAGAAGAGTGTAACCACAAGAGAATTAATTGACCTTCAAAATCATTCAAGTGTTAATAGTATAAGAAACTAATAAATTCCTTCGATCACGACCATGAGCGTCCGTCAGTGTCCTCCTCGTCGCCGTCGTCGTCCTCATCCACGTTCTGTTCGTCGTAGTCTTCGTCTTCACAAAATCTTGTTTCATTGATGATCATGTTGATCATCATCATGTTGAACGTCGCAGCCATCGTCGTCAGATTCAACAACAAGTGACGTTGTTGTCGTCATCGTCAACTTATTTGGAAGCATCAACAACATCACCAGGGAGCTGAAAGGAAATGTTAACTATAAAAATATTCCTACCCTCTCTACACCAACCCGCCTCCCTCCTCTCCTGCTGGCAATTTTCCCTACACACATCGTTTGTATATTGAATTCAAGCAATTCTAGATAATATAAATTCTCTGTTCCCGATAATAATTTAATACCTATCACAAAGGTATTCATTTTTAGAGTGCGAGAGCAGTGGCCCAACCAGGGCTTCTTCAACTGTGGTCAGTTTTGTTGTTGTTGTTTGATTTTTTTCTTATTCTTAATTTCATTTGTGTTCAAAATGCAAAAAATTCATCGTTCATTGATTTTTATTGCGAATCATCTATGGAATTATATATTTTTTTTTGTTCGAATAAAGGCAGTGGGGAGATGGGCGGTGATATTGCATAGCAAAAATAATTGTTGGCATTTAGATAAAGCAGGAAAAAAGGAATTTAACAAAATTGAATGCTTATCCATTGTCGGACTAATGGAAATTTTATTATAATATTGTTTAAAAGTATTTGATTTTTTATGGAGGATAATTTTTGGAAATGATTTTCTTCTAGTTTTCCAATTGGAAGATAAAAACATATGGAATAATATATCCCTTATATAATTGATGTTTAAAAAGGTTTTAAAAAATTTACACATCCACGCCTCATGTGTGCCTCGAAAAAAAAAATATTTTAAAAAATCCATGGATGCTTTTCAAAAACATTCTTTAAAAAATCCACGCCTTGTGTGGATGCTTTTCAACAGATGATACCTAACAGACGTCGCACTTTTGAAGGACCAGTAAGGACCAGTCATTCTGCAACCTATACTAAATTTTTTCATTTGGTCAGATATAGAGTTGCTTCTTGCAACGGGACAAAATTATGTAAATCAATTTAAAGCAAATATCAATCGGACACCCGTTGATTATTTGGATAAATATCTGATAAACATGAGAAAGAAAGCTTTATCGAAATCTAAACCGATTTCATCGAAACTTGTCACAGGTTAGGTTATACTAATATCAGTATGTTTTGTACATATCGGCCGCATTTTGAGTTCTTGATGCATCATTTACTTAAAATCGGGAGAAAATTTATATGGTTGCTCCATCCAAATTTGAGCCGATTTCAACAAAACTTTCCACATGCTAGGTTATATTAACTTCAGTTCGATGTCCAAAATTTTGTGTCAATAGGCCTAACTTTGGGTCTTTGGTGTACCATTTATTAAAGTCGTACGAAACTATGAATGGCAGCTATATCTACTAAACTTGGCTAACGTTAGGCAATACTAACTAAAGTTTAGTTGTGCAAAATTTGGTACCAAACGGCCTAACTTTGGGACTTTTGTCCACCTTTATATAGGAGCTATACCTAAATCTGAACCGATTTCAACAAAACTTGCCGCACGTTATAGTACCTCCAGTACGTTATGCACAATTTTATGCCAATCGGACTCACCTGGGGAGTTGGTGCAGAATTTATATCTAACTTCTAAGTTATACTAACTTCAGTACGTTGTGCAACATTTTGTATAAAATCGGACGAAAATATATATGTAGAAGCTATATCTAAATATAAACCGATTTCATCGAGACTTGCCACAGATTAATTTATATTAACTACAGTTCATCGTACAAAATTGTGGGGCAATCGGAGAAACTTTGGCTCTTCAGTGCACAACTTACATAAACTAGGAAGAAAAAATATATGTGAACTATGTCTAAATCTGAACTGAAACTTGGCACACATCATTTTAGACTTGATTCAGTAGGCTATGCCAAATTTTGTGCAAATCGAAAGATATATAGGGACTTCGGTACACCATTTCCATTAAATCGGACGAAAATATTTATGAGAGCTATATCTAAATCTGAACCGATTTTCACAAAATTTAACACACATCGTTCTATCCCTAATTCATTACGCTGTGCCAAATTTCGTGCAAATCGAAAGATATATAGGAACTTTGGTACACCATTTACCTTAAATCGGACGAAAATATATATGTGAGCTATATCCAAATCTGAACTGATTTTCAGGAAACTTGACATACACCATTCTAGGCCTAATTCATTACGCTGTGCCAAATTTCGTGCAAATCGAAAGATATATAAGGACTTTCTTGCACAATTTACCTTAAATCGGACGAAACTATATACGGGAGCTATATCTAAATCTGAATCGATTTTCACGAAACTTCATACACATAATTCTGGACCTAATTCAGTACTCTATGCTAAATTTCGTGCAAATCTAAAGATATATGGGACTTTGGTGACCCAATCGGTCGAAACTATATATATGGGAACTATATTAAAATCTAAACCGATTTTCACGAAACTTAGTACACATCATTCTGGACCTAATTCAGTGCACTATGCTAAATTTAGTGCAAATCGAAAGATATATAAGGCTTGTGTGCCCCATTTACCTTAAATCGGACGAAAATATATATGGGAGTTATACCTACATCTGAACCGATTTTCACCAATTTCAATAGGGTTCGGGTTCGTCTTTGGGCCAAATAAGTGACTTGTGCCAAATTTCATCCAAATCGGATCATAAATGCGACCTGTAATTTGTTTACAAGTTAACATATACAGACTAACGGACAGACGGACGGACTCAGAAAGTGATTCTATGCATATTCTCAAAAGGAACCATGTGTCTATCTCGTTTCCTTTTGCCTGTTACAAACATATGCACAAAGATAAAATACTCTGTACTACAGTGTGGTGTGGGGTATAAAAAATCCACGCCTTGTGTGGATGCTTTGAAAAAATATTCTTTAAAACATCCATGCGTGTGAAGATGCCTGAAAAATTTTTTTCCCGACAAATTCACTGGCCTCCAAAAACGAAGTCCTTTTCATAAACAGAGTTCTCAAAAGAGTCCCGTAAACTACATACAACCCTTAACAAATGTCACATAAAAATGGAAGAAAAGGCCAAAGCAAACAAAAACAAACGTATATAACTTAAAATGAACCACAAAAAACGCATTTCGCACGCATTATTCTTTGGACGCCTTCGAATTACAGAGGAAATAACTTACAGATTTTGTTAAAAAGTTTTTGTTCATTTTTTGTTCTTTACATTTTATATTTGTCTTCTTCTTCTTGTTGTTGTTATTATTATTTTCTTTCCTTCCAACTTGAACTCTGTCTCGTAAAGTTATTGTTATTATTGCC
>NW_026887473.1:0-8556 GCF_032173495.1 Musca vetustissima
TGCTGTGCTTTGAACTTATAACTCTGGCAGACCGTGAATGGAAAATAACATTAAAACGCCAAAGAATCGCAAGTACCTCGCAAGTCAAATCAACGTGAATGGCAAATGGCACAGTCAGACAAACATTCACACACACACCCACCCACCCGTCACTTATCTGAAAATGAAAATACTTCTGAGAAATGAGGACAATCTTTATTTGCTTCGTTTTTGTGAATTTGGTGGCAAAAAAAAGTGAAAGCTTAATTTTTTTGTTTGGTTCATCTTAAAGGAATAGTTGATAATAGCAAACAGAAAAAGAGACCAACAATAACACAAACAAAATGTGTAAGTAGGACAAATGATAAATTTACGAAATACGTAAATTTAATAAAGCTTACTTTTGGGCAACATCAATATATTTGGCGATTTCTGCTGTCATGGGAAATTAAAGCCGCCAACGAAAAAAAATGTGATTGAAATTAATCATAAGTTATGAAGTTAAATATGTGGTGTTACGATGTTTATGATAGGCAATTATTTAAATGTCAACAGTTCGAGAAAATTTGGCCAACTAAAGCATTAATTGAATTGATAAAAGGACTCTCGGGTGTACATTTTCATATTTTTTTAACATAACATATATGGAAAGAACTATGGGAGATATGGGAGATTTGGTTTGTACCAGGTACCATGCGATACGACCATTGAAATAATTAAAATTTTTAGCATTAATGCACTCAGTACGGTTTCAAGTAGGACCATGTGTCATGTTATTTACAGATAATACAAATAAAAAAGGCGTTAAGTTCGAACGTGCTGAACTTTTAATGCTCTCCACCATGAAGTCGAAATTCAAAAATACCAAAAATCGATCGGGGCTTCCAAGAAAAAAAAAAAGAAATACCAAACATGCGTAAAGTAATGCGTGACGGCTGAAAATTAGTTTGAAATTCCAAAACACCGTATTGTGGGAATACGATTACATGTGGGCTATACCAAAACAAAGACCGATATTGACTATGTCTGGTAGTGAGATTTGGCACCCAATGAGAGTGCTAAATATAAAATATAGCCAATTTGGTGAATTCGGGAATTACATTTATATTTATACTTCAAAATCTTGACCAATATTTATAGTTTTCTACCCAAAAAACACATCCACAATGGAAAATTGCAGCAATTTTTTTTTTGAAAAACTTCTCAAAATCCTATATATGCCGAACAATGGTGCGTACGTTATATATGCGGCGATACCCAGAAATTAGGTCAATTCCAAAATACTAAATTCAAGTTATTTCGCTTGAAAACCACGATGCAAAGAATTTTTAAAAACTATCACAAGTGACGAATCAATATATATTTGCCCGACATAAACAAGTTATAGTTCAAGTGAGTCTTCCAAGACGGGCCCAAACCAACAAATGTTGTTCGAATACTCATTAAATGGTTACCTGCTTCTTTGACTAGTCATGTGGCGATCATTCCTCTTGAGTAGGACGGTCATTTGGGAGTGGTACAACACAATTTGTTTTCCTGAAATCTTCAGAGAAATTAAAACCAGTAAGGAAAGTAGTAAAGTCGGACGGGGCCGACTATATGATACCCTTCACCACTATGGGTATATTAAACAGGACTATTAACATGAAATTGGATGAAATAAAATATTTCATAGTTATATATCTGTGAATCGACTTCAAACAAATATCAATAGGTCATCCGTTGGGCTATGTCTGTACTTCTACAAAACGCAACTACGTGATTCTGTGTTCAATTTTGTACGTTGTGCAAAATATGATGTCAATCTGACTAACATGAGGAGTTTGATGTCCAATTTACTTAAAATCGGGCAAAAATATCTATAGATATGAACCGATATCAACGGAACTTGTCACAGGTTAGGTTATACAAATCAATCTATAATATAAGGGAGTTATATCTAAACCTCAACCGATTTTCACGAAACTTGGCACACATCAGTCTGGACTAAATTCAGTACGCTATGCCAAATTTCAGGATATGCAAATCGAAGGATATATAGGGACTTTGGTACACCATCTTGGCCGATTATTACCAAACTTGGCAGACACGTTATGCCAAATTTCGTGCAAATCGAAAGATATATGTGGACTATGGTGCACCATTTACATTAAATCGGACGAAAATATATAAGGGAGCTATATCTAAATCTGGACCGATTTTCACGAAACATGACAAATATCACTCTGACAAACATCACTCGCTCAAATTTCGTGCAAATCGAAAGATATATAGGGACTTTGGTGCACCATTTACATGAAATCGGATGAAACTATATATGGGAGCTATATCTAAGTCTGGACACATTTTAACTTAACTTCGCAGACATCACTTTATGCTCAGTTCAGTAGGTTATGCCAAATTTGGTGCAAATCGGAAGATATATAAGGACTTTAGTGCACCTTTTACCTTAAATCGGACGAAAATATATATGGGAGCTATATCTAAATCTGAACCGATTTAAACAAAACTTGGCATACATCATTCTGGACCTATGCCAGAACTCTGTGCAAAATTTTGTCTCAATCAGACCAATATTGGGAGTTTGGTGCACCATTTACATAGAATCGTACGAAACTATATATATTGGAGCTATATTTAAATCTGAACCGATTTCAGCAAAACTTGGCATACATCATTCCGGACCTATGCCAGTACTCTGTTCAAAATTTTGTCTCAATCGGACCAATATTGGGAGTTTGGTGCACCATTTACATAAAATCGGACGAAACTATATATGGGAGCTATATCTAAATCTGAACCGATTTCAACAAAACTTGGCATATATCAATCTTGACCTAATTCAGTACTCTGTGCAAAATTATGTCTCAATCTGACCAATATTGGGAGTTTGGTGCACCATTTACATAAAATCGGACGAAACTATATATGGGGGCTATATCTAAATCTGAACCGATTTCAACAAAACTTGGCATATATCAATCCGGACCTATGCCAGTACCCTGTGCAAAATGTTGTCTCAATCGGACCAATATTGGGAGTTTGGTGCACCATTTACATAAAATCGGACGAAACTATATATGGGGGCTATATCTAAATCTGAACCGATTTAAACAAAACTTGGCATACATCATTCTAGACCTATCGGACGAAACTATATATGGGAGCTATATCTAAATCTGAACCGATTTCAACAAAACTTGGCACGAAACTATATATGGGAGCTATATCTATATATGGGAGCTATATCGGACGAAACTATATATGGGAGCTATATCTAAATCTGAACCGATTTCAACAAAACTTGGCATATATCAGTCTCAATCGGACCAATATTGGAAGTTTGGTGCACCATTTACATAAAATCGGACGAAACTATATATGGGAGCTATATCTAAATCTGAACCGATTTCCTCCAATTTCAATAGGGTTCGTCCTTGGACCAAATAAGAGACATGTGCCAAATTTCATCCAAATCGGAATATAAATGCGACCTGCACTTTGTTCACAAAAATACATGGACGGACAGACGGACGGACGGTCAGACGGTCAGACTGACAGACGGACAGACGGACATGCATAAATCGACTCAGAAAGTGATTCTATGCATATTCTCAAAAGGAACCATGGGTCTATCTCGATTCGTTTTGCCTGTTACAAACATATGCACAAAGACATAATACCCTGTACCACAGTGTGGTGAAGGGTATAAAAACAGTAAAAACCTATATATGTGAGCTATATCTAAATCTGAACCAATTTTAAGAAAACTTCGCAGACATCAGTCTGGGCCTAATTCTGTACTCTGTGCAGAATTTTGTCCCAATCGGACAAATATTTGGAATTTGGTGCATCATTCACAAAAAATCGGACGAAACTACATATGGGAACTATATCTAAATCTGAACCGATTTTAATAAAACTTCGCAGACATCAGTCTGGACCTAATTCTGTACTCTGTGCAAAATTTTGTCCCAATCGGACAAATATTGGGTGTTTGGTGTATCATTCACAAAAAATCGGACGAAACTACATATGGAAGCTATATATAAATCTGCACCGATTTTCACGAAAGTTAACACACATCGTTGTAGGCTTAATTCCGAATGCTATGCCAAATTTCGTGGAAATCGAATGATATATAGGGACTTTGGTGCACCAAGTAAATTAAATCGGACGGAAATACATATGGGAGCTATATCTAAATCTGAACCGATTTTCACGAAATTTAACACACATAGTTCTTATCTTACGCTGTGCCAAATTTAGTGCAAATCGAAGGATATATAGGGAATTTTGGTGCACTATTTACCTAAAATCGGACGAAAATATATATGGGAGCTATATCTAAATCTGAACCGATTTTCACGAAATGTAACACACATCGTTCTAGACTTAATTCAGTACGCTGTGCCAAATTTCGTGCAAATCAAAGGATATATAGGGACGTTGGTGCACTATTTATTTAAAATCGGACGAAGATATATATGGGAGCTATATCTAAATCTGAACCGATTTTCAGGAAATTTAACACACGTCGTTCTAGGCTTAATTCAGAATGATATGCCAAATTTCGTGCAAATCGAAGGATATATAGGAACATTGGTGCACCATTTACTTAAATTCGACGAAAATATATATGGAAGCTATATCTTAATCTTAACGGATTTTCCCAATTTCAATAGGGTTCGTCCTTGGGCCAAATAAGTGAACTGTGTCAAATTTCATCCGAATCGGATCACAAATGCGACCCGTACTTTCTTAACAAAAATACATGGACGGACAAACGGACATGTATAAATCGACTTAAAAAGTGATTCTAGGCATATTCTCAAAATGAACCATGTGTCGGCAAATATTCTTTGGGAGACTAAATTGAACCAATTATTGCTTGGTTAAACCTAAAGTAACTTTTTGAGTTTTTCTTATAAATAAGCAAATTTTTCTAGTAATCGAGAGCATAACCATTATTTTTGATTACGGCAGCACACCTACGAGGCATTGAATCAATAAAACGCTTAATTTTATTTAATTAGTATGAGATTTTGCGAAAGGCAATGTGGCTATCCGATTCTTTTCAGAAATAAAAGAACTTTCTTAATAGTTTCCGGACATGTAGACATGTAACAGCACGAACTGATGTTCTTTTCATTTTGAAACCCCAAAATGGATAAACCTGTACCACCAAATGGATAAGCACCTCTAATATATAGTGTAGGTATCATATAGTCGACGTTTTTTCTTTCATTACTGGTTTTTATTTTAGACATGTAAATAGTTTTGATGATTTAGACATTTATATATGTCCGACGACATACAAGAGTTGGTAATATATACAATATTCAGTAGATAGAACAGACATAACATCTTCGGAAGACCATTGAGTTGGAATCGAGCGAAATCAAATATGGATCGATATAGATATTTGAACCAATTAAAAAAAAAACTACACATACAATTCTTAAATCAATGGAAAATTATATGTCAAACTGGCAGATTTGGATTCATTGGTGTTTTTTATTAATCGTGCAATTATTATGTATGTAAATATGAACCTAATTGAGCAACCGTTGCATACACAATTTGGTTTTTGCAACATAATCTGCCACATTTGGTGTTAATCGAAGAAACATAGGCTCTTCGGTATACAATTTACCTATAATCGAAAATATATATAAGACCTATATCTAAATCCGAACCGGACGAAACTATACATGGGAGCTATATCTAAATCTAACCGATTTAGATAAAACTTGACATACATCAGTCTAAAATTGGACGAAACTATATATGGGAGCTGTATCTAAATCTCGACCGATTTCAACAAAACTTGGCATGTATTTGTCTTGACCTAATTCAGTACTCTGTGCAAAATTCTGTCTTAATCGGACGAAACTATATATGGGAGCTAGATCTAAATCTGAACCGATTTCTACGAAACGTGGCATACATTAGTCTAGACCTATTACAGTACTCTTTGCAAAATGTAGTGCCAATCGGTCTACATTTGACTTTTTGGTGTTCCATTTACATAAAATTAAAAACTATATATGGGAGCTATATCTTAATCTGAACTGAATTTCTCCAATTTTGTCCTTGGGTTAAATAAGTGACCTGAGCCAAATTTCATCCAAATTGGGTAATAAATGCGACCTGTACTTTGTTCACAACAATACATGGACGAACGGATTATCATACATCGACACAGAAAGTGATTCTATGCATATTCTCAAAAGGAACCATGGGTCTATATCGATTCCTTTTGCCTGTTACAGGCATATGTACACAGACAGTGTGGTGAAGGGTATAAAAAGAAAATGTATTTTCTTATAACTGATGTATTTCATTTAATCAAATCCACGATTACGGTTTAGTTTAAGAACCCCAAATTCAAAGAAATAAAACGGATCATTTAATTCGCATACATCAAAATGGCCACAATTTAAATTACTTTTGAAACCAGAATTTACTTTTCATACCTTTATATTTTCTTGGTGCATTAGCGAGAACATTCATTCATATACTCTGTTGGCAATTTTTTTATTCTGTAGTAAATGTGCGAATAATGACTCGTATTTTATTGTCGCATGACAAATGGCCATATTTTATTAAGATTTAAAAATAAGAATAGAAGAAGAAGACAGGCGGACGAATGAATGAACGAAAACAAAAACACAATGGATGAAATCAAAATAAATGAACCCAAGGAATAGAATTCGTTTTTCGTTTGTATTTTCCTTTCTGTTTCTTTTTTTTCAATTTTGGAAAACAAAATTTTTTGAATTAAATTTATGAATATTTAATGATATGAAGATATATGTTTGTGTGTGGATGTGTGGCATTAATTCATACTCATTAGTGTGTGTGTGTATGAGGTAACCTTATGCCACATATTTTTTGTGTGCGTTTAGCATTTTGTGGCCAGGGGTGAATATTTAAATATAATCAGGTGCGCCCACATTTCTGTCTGTCCTCCTCGGCTGTCTGAAGAATAATGCGACGAAATTATGTTTATCTAATTATGCGCATAATTTATAATTAAGACAAAAACTGATATGACGCGTCGCATGAATTCTTTTGCCAATAATCAGCCAGCCAGCCAACTTTCCGTGACCAATTGGTTGTAAAAATAAAAAAACCAAATATAAACAGGTCAATGGTAATGAAAATAAATACACACACAATCACAGACACACACAGACTCATACATATGTGACCACATGGATGATATTAATTAAACAATATGGTTCATAAACTTGAAATAGTCCTTGTACTATAAAATTCGTTTCTTATTGAGTTGTAAAACCAGAGGATGAGTGTTGCATTACATAAGTTACCATCTAACGAAGTTATTTTAGGGCGGATATCTAAGAAATACCGCAACAATATAATGTTGTAAATTGAACTAAAAAATTATGGAATGTTTAAGATATTTGTAAATCCTGGAAGTAGTCTATAAGATTTATTTTACTGAAGGAAATATGAAGAAAATAAATCTCTACCAAACTGGTAAATAGTCTTCAAAAAACGCCTTTTAATTCTCAAAAACACGCCTTTTAATAGTCCTTGAAAATAATGTTTAAAAATCCACGCCAGGTGATGGTCCTTGAAAACATAATGTTTAAAAAAGTGACAAGTGAAAAAGCGTTAAGTTCGGCCGGGCCGAACTTTGGATACCCTCCACCATAGATATACTGACAGATACTTGAAATGCAAGCATACCAAAAAGTGACCTTTCAACAAACTGATTATGTAAACCATAATGTATACTATGGCTAATGAGGGTGTATAAACTTTGATACAGTGAAAATGTGCCGAAATATTGGCCGAAAAATTTTGATTTCATTCAAACTTTGCCTATCTTATTATTTCTTCCAAATTTAGTTCAAGTTCGAAGATGGTAAATATCGGTCCACTCCTTCTGGTACGTCCAACACCAGGGGATATGTCCAGGCCTAAATCCGCGCTATGGTTCATTATCGAACTTTACGTTCTAATTTTTTATCTCCATATCCTCCGCAGGTGAAATGATTACATCAGAGTCTGAGAACCAAACCCAACGCGGAACAAATCAGATAACTATTTTAATATAAAAAGGGGGTTATGTGGACTACGCCAAGAAGGGGCGATATTATTAATTTTTAGTATCTAAATTCCTTCAGAACATAGCGTGTAATAATGATAAAATAATCTTTAAAGTTGACGCCTTGCACTGTCTTGAAAGTATCTTTAAAGTTGCCACGCCTTGCAATGGTCCTTGAAAACATAATCTTTAAAAAATCCACGCCTTGCAATGGTCCCTGAGAAAACATACATAGCAAAATCAACCCAGTGAACTCCACACACTGAAAATAATCTTTAAAAAAGCCACGCCTTGCAATGGTCCTTGAAAACATAATCTTTAAAAAATCCACGCCTTGCAATGGTCCTTGAAAAAATAATCTTAAAAAAATCCACGCCTTGTAATGGTCCTTGAAAGGATCAAAATTTAACGCCTCGTAATGGTCCTTGAAAAAATAATCTTTAAAAAATCCACGAGCAATACGCTAGTCGGAACCAAGCAAACATGCATAAAGA
>NW_026887474.1:0-8506 GCF_032173495.1 Musca vetustissima
TGGACTGACCTATTGAAATTTGTTTTTGTTGATCTAATGACCGAAATGCTGTCACTTTTCTTTAAATAACTTTTCTTCACTTGCAGTCACATGTTTAGACACACTATCGCGTGAGATCATTGTATGGGATATTTTTTAAGGTAAACATTGGACAGTGGTTTAAAATAATCGATTTCATTAGAAAAGTATTTTTGGAGGAATAGAAAAACCTCAGCGACTGAAGTTTGAGATTTTTTTTGTAGAAAACCAGTAATGAAAAGTTCAAAAATCGAACGGTGCCGACTATATGATACCCTTCACCACTTTGGGTTATACAAGAGATTTTAATATTTACAATATCCTGTAGATAGAACAGACATAGAATCATTGGAGGACCATTGAGATGGATTCGGGCGAAATTAAATGTGCTATCTAGATAGATATTTAGACCAATTGAAAAAACCCCCTTACACACACAAGTAAAATTATGTATGGGAGCTATATATAAACACATAGACCTAATTAAGCAACCGTTGCATACAAATATATCTGAACCTATTTCTACAAACCTTATCACACATAAATTAAACTGAATTCGCTCAGCAAAAGTATGGTGTATCATTCACAAAAAATCGGACGAAACTATGTATGGGAGCTATATCTAAAGCTGAACCGATTTTAATAAAACTTCGCAGACGTCAATCTGGATCTACTTCAGTATTCTGTGCAAAATTTTGTCTCAACAGGAAAAATACCGGGAGTTTGGTGCATCATTCACAAAAATCGGACGAAACTATATATGGGAGTTTTATCTAAGTCTGAACCGATTTTCAGAAAACTTCGCATACATAAGTATGGACCTGATTTAGTGCGCTGTGCAAAATTTTGTCTCCATCGGACAAATATTGGGAGTTTGGTGCATCATTTACAAAAAATCGGACGAAACTATAGGTGGGAGCTATATCTAAATCTTAACCGATTTTAACAAAACTTCGCAGACGTCAATGTGGATCTACTTCAGTACTCTGTGCAAAATTTTGTCTCAACAGGAAAAATACCGGGAGTTTGGTGCATCATTCACAAAAATCGGACGAAACTATATATGGGAGTTTTATCTAAGTCTGAACCGATTTTCAGAAAACTTCGCATACATAAGTATGGACCTGATTTAGTGCGCTGTGCAAAATTTTGTCTCCATCGGACAAATATTGGGAGTTTGGTGCATCATTTACATAAAATCGGACGAAACTATATATGGAAGCTATATCTAAATCTGAACCGATTTTAACAAAACTTCGCAGACGTCAATGTGGATCTACTTCAGTACTCTGTGCAAAATTTTGTCTCAACCGGAAAAATATCGGGAGTTTGGTGCATCATTCTCAAAAAATCGGACGAAACTATATATGGGTGCTATATCTAAATCTGAACCGATTTTCACAAAACTTCGCATACATAAGTACGGACCTGATTTACTGCGATTTCAATAAAACTTCGCATACATCGGTCAAATATTGACAGTTTGGTGCATCATTTATATAAAATCGGACGAAATTATACATGGGAGCTATATCTAAAGCTGAACCGATCTTTTCCAATTTCAATAGGGTTCGTCCTTGGGCCAAATAAGTGAACTGTACCAAATTTCATCGAAATAGGATTTTAAATGCGACCTGTACTCTGTTCGCAAAAATACATGGACGGACGGACAAGCGTAAATCGACTCAGAAAGTGATTCTATGCATATTCTCAAAAGGAACCATGGGTCTATCTCGATTTCTTTTGCCTGTTACAAACATATGCACAAAGACATAATTCCCAGTACCACAGTGTGGTGAAGGATATAAATACCTCAGAAACTGAGATCTCCCATTTTTTTCTATAGAAAAAAAGACTCAGAAACTAAGGTATCATAGTATTTTCTATGGAACAAAATACTATTAAAAATCAAGGTCTGCATTTTTTTCTATAGAAAAATACCTCAGAAACTGAGGTCTACTATTTTTATACCCTACACAACTATGTCAAAGTTTGTAACGCCGCGAAATATTGGTCTTAGACCCACCTTTAAGTACACCGATCGTCATATCTCGACTAGCGGAGTCGATCTAGACATGTGTGTCCGTCCGTCTCTCCATTATAATTTGTAAACACCATACAGACCACAGTTATGGATCAATCTTCACGAAATTTTGCATGTTGGATGGGTTCTTGCCAATGAAGACCCCTATTGTTTTTGGAAAAGATCGGTTAATATTTAGGGGATGAAATTTGAATGAAATAATTTTTGTCGGTTTTTCTGGTCGCTCCAGAGGCCGCAATTATGGCCCAAACACCGCATGGAGAATGGGAATAAGTATGCCTGTTTTAATAAAGATCGGACAATATTTAGGGGGTCAAATGGACCCTGGCTTTTGTGTGAAAAATTGCAAATTTTGTATTCTATGGGGTATATATTTGCACCTGAAGGTCCTAGACCCGAGAAGTTGATGGTATATTGAAGAGGAGTTGTTGGTCTTTAAATTGATACAAATTATATTGTCGTGTGTACTCGGATGCGGGACTTACACATAAATATTTACATGTTATTACGTATTCATATATTATTTAACCCATTACCACACTAGACGGCAGAAATATAGCGGTGATCGTTTTGAAATTTTCCATGAGTTTGAAGTTATGGTCTCCAACAACGCCTATAATTTTCGGTGATGATCAGATAATCATTTTGGGATGAAGTGGACCGAAAACTTATTTTTGGTGTTTTTTCGAGTCGATCTATAGGCCAAAATTGAAAGCCGAACATCACAACACAACGCAAGGTGAAGGGAATCTGGATAAGTGAATAGATGGGCTGTACTGAATATTTGTAATATTTGTTGACCTCTAGTCAGTCAAGAGGGTGCAAATATCGCGAAATATTACCCAAGCTCAGAATATAGAACCACAGAAAGTTTGCTTTTCGTGGAAAATGTGTAGGGTATCATGTGGTCGGTCCCGTCCGACTATACTGCTCCGCTCACTGATTCTTTATAGAAAAACAAACCTCAGAAAGTGAGGACTCTGATTTTTTTTCTATAGAAAAAAACAGACTTCAGAAACTAAGGTCTCCGATTTTTTTCTATAGAAAAAAATAAACCTCAGAAACTAAGGTCTCCGATTTTTTTCTATAGAAAAAAATAAACCTCAGAAACTGAGGTCTCCGATTTTTTTCTATAGAAAAAAATGCCCTCAGAAACTGAGGTCTCCGATTTTTTTCTATAGAAAAAAATGCCCTCAGAAACTGAGGTCTCCGATTTTTTTCTATAGAAAAAAATAAACCTCAGAAACGGAGGTTTATGATTTTTTTCTATAAAAAAACTGTGGTCTCCAATTTTTTCAGTAGAAAAAAATACCTCCGAATTTGAGTCTGAGGTCGAAGATTTTAATTCTGTAGAACCACTGTTGGAGTAATGTGACTTACGACATGTTGAAATTTAAATGTTAATTGAAATTCGGTGTTGAACGGAAATCACCTGTAGCCACATGTCTCAGGTGAATCATTCAATGCCATCGGAAAACGAAACTAATGAAATTAGGTTGAGAGTCTTAAAAAAATAAATAAAACTTAAAATTTGTCCTCGTCTGCATAATGTTTACACTTTATTTCAGTAGTTAAAATATTTTATAATTTTTTGGTGTTGTATATAAAAAAAGAAAAATAATATTGTATTTAATATTAAAACTAACGATTTTATCCTTATAAACAAAACTACAACCTATTGCAGCAATATTTTTGTTTTTGTTTACAAAACGGAAATTATCCTCCGTATATTCGAAATGATCTGTAAAACCTCTTTGCATAAAAAAAAACCTTTCAATATTGTGCCTATCTAAATAATTATTTATGCATTTTTATTTCAAAACTTATATGGCAAATATCAGGAATTCAGAATTCTCAATATTTTTTTCATACACAGAAGGCCGTACATTGCCTTCGATTCGATTGAATTTGCATTGCAGTCAAAACCAAATTGGTATTCAATAGTTTTGGTGAAGCATATTTTCAAGAATCAACAACAACGAACAACAATATTGTTGTTGTTGTCAATGCTCAGAAAAAAAGCAACAACGAAAAACAAAAAATATCAGCAAAACCCTCCACAAAAATTCACTTACACTTTACATAACTGTTACCTAATGAAATCGAAAAAGAAACCCATCGACAAAAATTTCTTTTTCAACTCTGATGACACAATCATCGTTGACTCAAGAACAAAAGGGGGGGAAAGAAGAATGAAGAAAAAAGTCTGAAATGAATATAAAAGTTAAGGCAACATTAAGAAATAATAAAATTGTTCATTTCAAGTTTAACTTTTTTTTTTTTTGAGGGTACCCTACTTTCAAAAAGGCAGAACAAGATTTTAAGGGGACTAAAGAAAATTACTTCATTTTCTGAACACTTTTTTTCTATTAAAAAATTTGATCTCAGCTTCTGAGGCCCGAATCAACCTTAGCTTCTGGGTTTTATTTTATAGACATAAGTTCCAGAATTTTTTTAGAAAAAATCTCATTTCAGAGTCTAGAAAAGATTAGATCGCAGAATCTGAGGTATTATTTCATAAAAAAATCAGATCTAAGAGTCTGAGTTACTTTTTTTTATAAAAAAAGACCTTAGAGTCTGAGGTATTATTTTATAGAAAAAAAGATCTGATCGTCTGAGTTACTTTTTTCTTTAGAAAAAATTGCACCATAGAGACTTAGTATTTTTTCCATACAAAAAAATACAGACCTCAGTCACTGATGTATTTTTTCTGTAAAAAGAAATGTAGACCTCAGTCTTCGGGGTAATTTTTCCTGTAGAAAAAAAATGCCACCTTAGAGTCTGAGGTAGTTTTTCTTTTAGACCTTAGCATCGGAAGTATTTTCCTATAAACTAAAAAATCTGAACTCAGAGGCTGAGACCTCCGATAGCCTCTAATGTATTTTTTCCAAAGAAAAAACAAAAATCAGTCCTTGAGGAAATTTTTGTTTAGAAAAAATCTGACCTTACTAGTTGCGGTATTTTTTGCTATAGAAAATAATACGACCTCAGTTTCTGAAGATTTTATCTATAATGTCAGAGATATTTTTTTCTTTAACAAAAATCAGTTATCGGAAATATTTTTTCTATAGAATAAAACACCGAAGAATTTTTTTCTATAAAAATAGGACATTCTAATATCGACCAAACTCAAAATATATTTCTGCAGTTCTTTCTCTTATTGCCCAAAACGGAATGCATCCTTTAACATGGGTATTCAGCAAAAGAAGAAGAAGAATACACGTTCCTGACCATATATCTGCATGCAGACAAAAGTCAACCCACTCATACGGTGGAACGAAACAAAGCCATTAAAGTCAAAGTAACAGTGAAGGCGAATATTTTTTTTTGTTGTTGCAGTTTTCGTCTTTGGTCTTCAACTTCAACATCTTTGCTGTAGAACCTTTAAAACAGGCATTTGTTTTGGGTTAAATGAAGGTGAATCTGATGAAATTATGTCTTGAAATTTGTTTTACCGTCGAGGGAAGTGTCGAGGGAGGAACAACTTTTTCCACACAAGATATAACAAAGGCATTTTTTAGAATCTTCGCACAATACCACAACAAAAGATCAAACAAGGTCAAAAAAGTTAGTATATATTTGTCTTTTAAAGGCAACAAGAAGAACACCAACAGCAACAAACATCCCATCACAGCGTTTAAGAAATATTTATGCTTAACATTAAAAAGGAGTAACATTGAATCTGTAAGAGGAATTTTTGCAATTTATTTTCGATGGATGTCTGTGTGTGTGTGAGTGTGTTTTTGTGTTACTTCGCAAAGATCGCAACAACTTTCAGTTATTTCAAATGTCTTCTTAGCCAACAAAACCCAAAAACTGGTTTCCAAAATAAAAATAACTGCTCAGAACGCAGTAAGAACAAGTTAGACAGGATGATGCGATAGTACCAAAAAGGGCTGATGTTAGCCAGGGGTGGGCAACCGCAGGGCCATTATGCACTAATACTCGATTTTTTCATAGAAAAAAATCTCAGATCTAAGCTTTTGAGGTATTTTTTCCTATAGAAACAAAGTTAAGTTTCTGAGGACTTTTTTTGTATAGAAAAAAAACTGAGGTCTGTTTTTTCGATAGAAAAAGAGAATATGCATAGAATCACTTTCTAAGCCGATTTATGTATGTCCGTTCGTCTGTTTGCCCATGTTAAATGGTAAAAGCAAAAAACAAAGCAAGGACGAACCCTATTGAAATTCGGAAAAATCGGTTTAGATTTAGATATAGCTCCCATATATATTTTTGTCTGATTTAATGTAAATGGTACACCAAGGTCCCTATATATTTTTCGATTTGAACGAAATTTTGCATAGCGTACCAAATTAAGTCTAGAATGATGTGTGTAGGGAAAATACCAAAAAGTGGACCTATACCGACATTTCTACAACGCGATTTTGTAAACAATAATTTTGATTTCATCCAACCTGTGCCTATATTATTATTCTTCCAAACTTAGTTCAGGTTCGAAGATGTGGACTATCGGTCCACTCATTCTGATATCTGCCAAAATGCGGGTTATAGTTCATTATCGAACCAAACGTTCTAGCTTTATCTCGATATCCTCCGCAGGTTAAATGATTACGACAGACTCTTAGAACCAAACCCAAAACGCGGAACAAATTAGATAACTATTTTAATATAAAAAGGGGGTTATATGGGGACTACCTCAAAAAGGGGGCGAATATTAATAATTTTTGGTAGAGAGATTTGTTACCATATTCGAGTACAAAACACCAAATTGCAGCAAATTCGGTTGAAAACGCGCTCAAGAACCCCAAAAATATCGAAAATTGGGGGGTACCCTTATATGGGGGCTACCCGAAAAAATGGGCCTATATACATAATTTTTTGTAGAGAGATTTGGTACCTATTAAGAACTCAAAATACTAAATTACAGCCAATTCGGTGGAAAAATACGACCAAAACACCCAAAATACTGAAAATTAGGAGGTACCGTTATATGGGGGCTATCAGAAAATATGGACCTATACTTATAATTTTTTGTGGAGACATTTAGTACCCATTGAGAACCCAATGTACCAAATTTCAGCGAATTCGGCTGGAAAACGTGCTCAAGAACCCCAAAATACCGACATTTGGCGGGTGCCCTTATATGGGAGCTATGCTTAAACATGGACCGATATATTCCATCTTTGAACTTGACCTGCCTGCCGACAAAAGACAATCCTATGCAAATTTTCAGCACCCTATCTCAATTCCTTCAGAAGATAGCGTGATTACAACAGACGGACGGACATGGTTAGATCGTCTTAGAATTTTACCCTGATCAATAATATATATACTTTATAGGGTCGGAAATGAATATTTCGATGAGTTACAAACGGAATGACAAAATTAATATACCCTCCATACTATGGTGGAGGGTATACAAATCAAACTCAGATCCGCAGGATTTTTATATAGAAAAATTCTATAAAAAATGGCCTCAAATTTCAGTTTATGAGGTATTTTTTCTGTAGAAAAAATCTGAGACCTCAGTTTCTGAGGTTTTTTTCCAAAGAGAAACATCTTAGAAATCATTTTCTAAGGTATTTTTTCTATAGAAAATACTTCGAGCCTTCAGTTTCTTAGGTAGTTCTTTTTCTATAAACCTCACTTTCTGAGATTTTTTTCTATAAAAAAGAGATTTTAGGTTTTGAAATATTTTTTCTATAGAAAAAATCTTAGACCTCAGTTTCCGAGGTATTGTCTTCGTTTCTTCCGTTTCTGTGATTTTTTTTATAAAAAAATCTGAGGCTACATTTTCTGAGATATTTTTTTTTCTATAGAAAAAAATTTAGACTCCAGTTTCTGAGGTATTTTTCTCAGTTTCTGAGGTAATTTTTTCTATTGAAAAAATCTAACACGTCAGTTTTGGAGGTTTTTTTTATAGAAAAAACTTTTTTCTCTAGAGAAAAAATTTCAGACCTATGTTTCTCAGGTTATTTTTTCTATAGAAAAAATTTTGAGTCCTCGGTTTCTGAGGATTTTTTTATAAAAAATCTGATTCCTCGGTTTCTGAAGATTTTTTTTTTTATAAAAAAATTGAGACCAAAGTTTCTGAGTTATTTTTTTCTAAAGAAAAAAATTGGAGACCTCAGTTTTTCAGGTATTTTTTCTGAGTGTCTGACGTATTTTTTCTATTAAAAAAAACTGACTCCTCCGTTTCTGAGGTATTTTTTTTATGGAAAATACGTTTTCTATAGAAAAATATTATATTGCTTTCTGTTTGATGAAAGTGATTTAATATTGCATTTGGACATCTCTGAACCGCACAAATGTATCCAATCTACACCCTTCTAATTCTTGTTTCTGTTTTTTTCTCCTCCATCTTTTCTGGATATTAACAGCTTGAAGCATCTCAGAAAATTCAATCTCAGTTTTTTGTTGCCAATAAAGATGTGTTGTTGCAGGAGGATACCGCAACAACAAAAAACAGCAAGGTATCCCTTC